>NC_056743.1:162630533-162875533 GCF_019279795.1 Protopterus annectens | reverse complement strand
TAAATAATGTGTGTGTGTAAATATATATATATATATATATATATATATATATATATATATAGTATATATAGTGAGAGAGAGATAGTGATATGTATATTTCTTTAGAATAAGACTAGTTTTCTACTTGTAGAATTTTTTCACTATGATATATGCATATACATTTATTTGTAGCTGGATAAGATACTTACTGTGCTTCTATTTGTATAGATGGGTGTATTTTCTATTAGACAGTTGGTTGATGGCTTTTTCTATTTGGCGTCCTAGTGTTATGCTGTGTCTTTGTTGTTGTTGATGGGACGAATAATTTCCAGTAAAAGTTTCAAGCAGTGATCCAAATGTGGCCACAAAATCTCTCCACAAGATCCTCACTCCCTTTGTGCCTACTGCCTGAGAGTGGCCCATCTTGACACTGTGAGGGCTGTACTTCCTTTGGTCAGACTCAAAGGGGCAAGCTAATATTGAATGATCTTTTACTCACTCAGTTGAGTTCATTTCATCTCCTTATAAGGCTGTAGAGGAGTCAGATCTAAAGGAAAAAGGGAATGATGTAGAAAGACCTCAAGAAAACAAGACTCCTAAAAAGAAGATTAGAAAAACAAGAAAATTGTCCTCTGACCCAACAGTCCTCTGTGGTCCAGAACAGTAGATTTTAAAACAATTAGATCTGAAGCCTAGTCTGATCTGATCTCCACCCCAATGACATTTCTCGCTGGACCCTGTCATTCCCCAACTGCACTCTTCGAGTTTGCTAGAGAAGTACCAGTCCAGGTCTCCTTTGACGGTCTCTTCATTGAGATCCATATGTTCTTTGAGGACTGTCATTGAAGCTGATGTCAACAAGATGATATGGTGATTTCTTTGGATGTAGATACAGTTTGGGTCCTCTCAGCTTTGTCTCCACAGGTTTATCCGAGAACAGGTGCCATGATCCCTCCACTAATTACTTAGAGGCAGGTCCGACTCATGGATCTGCATTCCATGGATCCAAAGATCTCCAAAGCACCTACATCAGCGTTGATAGTCCTTACCACTTCAACGCTGACTTTATCCCACTCCCTTTCAACTCCAACCTTGTCATATCAGTTTGAAAGTCAGAGCTGATGCATTGAAGCTGAAGCCCCAGGGAATGGATTGACTCCAAAACTCTCAGATCCTTCTCTTTCTCTGTGTGTCTGCTCTTGATAGCGCAGCTCCAGTATCATCTTTGGAACTGAGGTGGGTTGGTATCAATAGAGCTGTCTTGGCTCCTGCTCCTAGACAGACCTCCTTGGCTCCATTTTCCTCCTTGGCTTTCGATGCCTTCGATTGGGCTCTTGTCACAAGAGAATAGGTGCATCCACCTTGCTCACATCCATCCCGACCTCTTTCTTTTTCTGCTTTGACTTCCACATCTCTTTGTTGATAGGTGAAAATTAACTTTCAGAAGTCTTGGGGAAGTTCCGTTTCTCTGAGATCCCAGTCTGATTTGGACCTATTGCCTGAAGTTTCCTAATGCAAGGTCCATTAGAAACAGACTTGTAAAGGGAGACTTTTAGATTCATCACCCAAATCTGTCAAAGAAAACACAGATTTGGACAAAGAGGAAGAATTCCCTAGATCCCCCTTCAAAAACATTGCATTTAGCATAAGTGGTGGGGTCCACTGATGCAGCTTCCCCAGAGGAATTCTTGTTCCTTGAGGCTTTTGGAGCTAGCTGTTCAACCTCAAAGGTGATTTGTTGTCCTGATGCTCTCATTGGTTTGGTGTCTTAGAGGGCTTGGAAGAAGCCTGACACAGTGAAGCTTATTCTTAAACTAACGGAATTCTAGCAGCACCAAAAAATAGTACTCACTGGAGTAAAGGTCCTCCAGTAGATACTATAGCAGCCACCAAGAAAAGAGCTGTCCAAGCAGAGTACTTCTGTCCATCCCCCAATAGGGAATCTAGAGCTCTGGTTTGGATATGGTAAATGGACTTTTGCTTCACTGACCTTTTCTCTTAAAGCGCTGAACTACCTGGCTCCTTTTACGGGGTTTCAGAGAAAATTGACCAGGTAATTTACTGTTGTTTTTTTTGGGGGGGGGTTGTATTATGTAGCCCTTATTATGAGAGGGTATCTGAAAAGTGATTTGCTGTTTATATTGTGTTTTTTGCTGCAGTGAGGTAGGTCTTCATTTTACAATGCTGTTGCTTTGTTGAATCCTGTACAACGATTCACCAGCACTAAAAGCAAAATAGTCATATTTTCAGCATGAAAACTGTGGAGCGAGATCTACATTTAAGGGCAGTATTCTCACTTTGTTTCTTAGTTTAGGGGGTCTTTTGCATAAGGATTGCTAGAGAGACCGTGTTTGTGCTTCTGACACAGTGGTCATGTCCTGTATGTGTATTATAAGCAGATGAAAGAACTGGACCACAAAGACTCATTTTAAGCTACAGTGTAGAAAATGTAAATAAATGTACAGAATAAAGCAAAACATTGTAAAAGGCATACTAATGTAACTTAAATAGTTAAGAAAAACAGAACTCGAGGCATACAACCTTAGGTCAAAGACACCTAACAAAAGTTATTAGTGTAGGGGAAAAAAGGCTGTAGTGTAATAATAGCTTGAGTAGATGTTTGTAGCCAGAGGTGAAGACTGTAGTTATGTACCTGCAGGGAATTACTATTTAATTCAAGTGGAGAGTTTTTTGAAGGTAAGTTAATGTTAAATTCACTGATGGACAGTGGTTAAAAAGCTGAGTTGTTTTGTAGATGAGAGTTGCAAAAAGTATTAAGTATTTGTATGTGAAATGTGGAGCCAATTTGTTTTATCTAAAACTTGACTGCAACAAAAGACTATGACATTACTTTATTATTGCATGAAGATATATTTGCCAAGAGTGTGATGAGCTTCTTTGGTTAGGAATTGTTTGATTCTGTACCCTCCTCTAAACATTTTAATATAGCCAATGTGAGTTTTAAAGGAGAAAGGGGTGTCCAGTATAATATTAGGTACTTAAGTGTCTGTACAGTCTCTAATAGAATGCCAAAAGGAATCAATGTACACCATGTGTACTCAGCCAGGGATGTCCTTGCTCTGGCGTCTTAGCCTTAGCACTGCCTGAATCCATTGAAAGCTGCCTTGCTCCTAGCCAGGAAGGTTGTGCAGAGAGATCATTCAACAATCTGAAGGGGATAATCTCTGGAGATGGATCTGAGCTGGTGCTAGTCATCCTCATAGCAAGTATCATTTCCGGGTTCTATTTTCAGAACCTTTATATGCTAAGGTAATGTAAAGCAAGTGTCCAAGAACTGACAGAAACAGAATCCCTCTAAAAATCTGAAAGAGGGTAGAGAGTGTACTGTTTATGCAGACTGTGATGGTTCAGTTTTTGCAAGTAACTAGAGAACCATTTCATTGATAGAATATTTACATAAGCTCCAGTTCAGCTCCACCAGTAATAGCCTGCCTAAGGTCCACAAAAGTGGCTCTGCGAGAATTGTTTTTAACCTAATAGCTTAACTGTTGGAAAGTGACGAAGATTGCTTGCATTGAAATTTTTCAGTAAGTTTAGGGAAAATCACTTTTTTCCTTTGAGTTACTTAAGATAGGAAGAACGGTGATTGACGAAAGGTTGGATGCGATGTTACAAGTGGATGATTTAAAGGCAGGATAGCTGACATTTTCTAGAGATCAGGTAAAGTCTTATTATACAAGAATAAGTGAATCCTTTGAGGTAGTTGCAGTAAAGTTTTTAGAGGCATTCAGACATTTTGAGTATGGCCCATCTGTGCCTGTACAGCCATATGAAGGTAAGTACTTGTTAGGAGCCTTTAAGTTACTTGTGAAGTTATGGGAAAAAGGATAAATCTCAAGTGTCTGCTGAGTGTTGCTGGTTTGAAATTGACTGTCAGTGGGGGTTCACTTCGCTGATTAAGTTCAGCTAGTAATTTAGTGCCTGACCTTGCTGTATATGTATGAAGAGTCTGAAATTAGTTTAACATCCTTTACAGTGGAAAACACATAAGATAATGCAATAACACAGGTTTATTTAGTGCTTTCGTAAGAATATAACATGACTTCCTGAGACTAGCAAAACAAACTGTTACACACATTTAATACCATTTTCTGAAACAGCACATGACTAACACGACCAGTACAAACACTAGTACAATAATATAGCTTATCAAAGTATTTTAATTTATGTTTGTTACTTTAAAATTGTAAACCTGTGTTCTTGCATTTTGAGTTTCATGGAGGTTTCTTTCCTGGTTCTGGACTTTCATCTGATATCCTTTAAAGTGTCTCAGCCTGGTAAGTCTTGATTTTCTTTTAAAAAAATGTTGGTCTTCTAAAGGAGTAAAGTTGATTTTTTTTCCTTCAAGGTAATGGCCGTGATTGTGTTAAATTGGTGCTTACATTGAGTTTGGTGCTTGCATTAAAATGTTTGGTTAGTGGAAAACAGGTGTCCTTTACAGTCAGGCACACTAAGAAGAACTGTTAGGATATTTTGTGATAGAACAGATCATCAGTTAATTCATATTTCTTTGCTGACCGAATAGTGATAATTGGACAGTGAATGCTGTCAGTCAGGATGTTCTTTGTGTTTCACTGTTGCAGTCATTACATTTGGGTAATCTGCTGGCAGGTTGCCCTCAGTCGTCCTGAATAACAAAGTATTGGGTCCTGTGTCGGTTGCTGTCTCCTCTTCCATGAATTTAGGTCGTCAGGGGTATAAAACATGCGTCCGACGCCATTTTAATCGGTCTTTTTTGCCACGCTGTGTCTGAAGCAGAAGCAGTTTGTAAGTGACGGTCGGCCGACTCCTGAAATTTTCGTTTGCGAGTTTCAGAACCGAAGTCTTCAAACTAAAGCTAAGTACCCCATTGGGGAAACTTTTTCTTGCTCCTTACCAATGTCAGTAAAAGTTAATAATTGCATTACTTGTGAAAAGCAAATACCTCATAAGGATTTTCATTTGTACTGTATTCCTTGCCTAGGCCCTGATCACAATGTGTCTTGCTGTCGGTTTTGTGCTAAATTTAACCAACGCACTACTAAGCGTCTGTATATTTTTGCTTCTAAATACTTTGGTTCAAGATTTAACTATCCTGAAATGTCATCGGTTAGCAATCCGACTTCCAGAATTAAAAAAAAAACGCGAGGAAAAAGAGACAGACCGTCGAGGTCCAAAACCGACGGCGAAGCTTCTCCTAAGCCAGTCGCTGGTTCGCTGGTACTCAGTGAGGTGCTTTCGCAGCCCCTGATACCCGCTACATTTGAGTCGCAGGCCTCTACCAAGACCAATTTGGAGTCCGGTATGCCATGAGATTCTGCAAGTATTGAACCCGCGGATGTCTCTCCCTTGGATGGGTCCGGAGCTGCTGAGCAGGCACCGGCTTCTGTGGGTATTTTCAGGCCTCAACATTTATATATTAAACCGACGCCAACATCAAAAACAAGGCCAAAACCTACTTCTATGTCTAAAAAAACCGACGCATGAGCCATGTGCTCGGGCCCCTATGCCTAAAAAACAAATGATTAAAATGGCTGAGGATTTAATTACCTTGATCAGTGGTTCCCAACCCCACCCTGCTAAGAGGCCTAGGCAAGGCACTGATTATGAATCTTCAGATCAGGTTTCCATTTCTTCTGATTCCTCTTCTGATCAGGAATTTTCTATCCCACCTTATGAGGACTCTGATGCAGAGGAATCCAGCCCTTCTGCTTCTCCTCCTGAGGGTTACTCTTTTGGAGAGACTTTGCATACTTTAAGGGAATATTTTCATTGGGAGAGTCAGGACTTCTCAGAATCCAAAAAGAGGCTTAGGGATTTTCTTCTTCTTCCTCAGCATAGGCCTTTGGTAATACTTCCTGTATTAGACATTCTTGATGATTTTTTCTCGGAGTCAAGCATGGCTTCTGATTCCCTGCCTCCGGCTCCTAGTAAGTCAGACAGATATTACAGGGTTCCTGACTCCCACAAATTTCTTTTCAAAAATCCTGCTGCTGACCCTGAAACTATTTCTCAGGGTCCTAAGGGTGTTAAGGCTTCTACAGCCAAAAATCCTACCGCTTCAGATAGAGACTACAGAGATCTGGATTGATGGGGAAAGATAGTTTATACGTCTGCAACCTTGGCAGTCAGGGCTTTAAACTGCCAGTTTCATATGCTTAAATATCAGCAGCATATTATGGGCTTACTGAAACAGGAAATGATGTTGATTTCCGATTGTGTGGAAAATAAAGAGTTACAGGACTTATTGCATTCAGCAGAACAGGTTGGAAAGCATAATTTGCAATGTGGTTTTGATTCCTTGGAGGCCTCTTGCAGGGCCACCATAACTGGATCTGTGATAAGAAGGCATGCTTGGCTCAAGGAGCAAAGTCTGCCTGATCATGTTAAAGCTAAATTGTTGGATGCTCCTTTACAGCAGGACAGTCTGTTTGGTAATAAGGCAGAAGAGGTTTTAAAAAAAAGATGGAAGACAAAGCTAAATCTATGCAAACTGTAAAATATTTCTTGCAAATTAAGCCAGCCAGGTTCAGTAGACACTGGCCTACTAAGAGTTGGTCCTTTCCTGTGTCCAACAGAGCCGCTCAGGGCAAACCCAGATCCTCCGAAGGCTCCAGGTTTCACTCACAAGGATCTTACAGGTCAAGACAATGGGGTGCCTCCACCTCCAAATCAGGTGGTAACAAATATATGAGAGAAAACACTATACCGGGTACCACACAATAACGTCTTTATTTAAACAAAGTAAAAAGGAGAGGTGAGCGCACACCTTCTTTCTTTCTTCATCAGACAAAGAATTAACTGTTCAACTGCTTGTTTTATATCACTCTCAGTCAAAAAATGTTTTTCCAATTAGTGACATCATACAACTTTTGAAAATTTTAAGGCATATATGACAAGAATATTGTGTGAATATAAAATATATATACAAAAATGTAAAGTATGTTCATATTTATGCATATCTGATTTTAAAACAGTTAAATAATCTCATTAAAAATGCATATATATATATATATATATATAAAAAATGCACAGATGTTATTTATTTATTTTTGTTTCTGCCAAATATGTCATGCCTTCTATATAGGAAAAACAAATAGAAACTTAAAGGATAGAATATTGGAACACATAAGAGACATCAGAAATAACAAAACTATTGCTCAACATGTTTTAAACACTGACCCTTCACACTCTTTCAAGTTCTTTGTTTTACAACATATACATAGAAATGTGAGGGGAGGAGATATAGAAAATTTCACAGAGAGCCGAGAACAAAGATGGATTATCAAGCTCAATGCTGATAGATATCCAGGCTTAAATGGTTGTACATCACTGGTTCCATTTCTTAAAGCTAGACGTCTTCAACACAATTAATTTTTTGCATAAAATAAAAATATATATATACATATATTTCTTTTATTATATATTTTGTATTATGCATTCTTTTTAAATATATATTATATATATGTTTTTTTATGAGATTATTTAATTGTTTTAAATTAGATATGCATAAATATGAATATACTATGCATTTTTATTTATATGCATTTTTTATATATATGCATTTTTAATGAGATTATTTAACTGTTTTAAAATCAGATATGCATAAATATGAACATACTTTACATTTTTGTATATATATTTTATATTCACATGCGTATTTTACAATATTCTTGTCATATATGCCTTAAAATTTTCAAAAGTTGTATGATGTCACTAATTGGAAAAACATTTTTTGACTGAGAGTGATATAAAACAAGCAGTTGAACAGTTAATTCTTTGTCTGATGAAGCAACGAAGGTTGCGAAGCGCGCTCCTCTCTTTTTACTTTGTTTAAATAAAGATGTTATTGTGTGGTACCCGGTATAGTGTTTTCTCTCATATACTTCTCTTTTTATATACTGGGTTTTACCTGTATAGCCGTTTTGCTTTTCATTTATCAGGTGGTAACAAAGCACAACCCTGCAGTAAACAGTCTCAATGACTTTCCTCTGCCATCTCCAAGCACTTATCTTTTGGCAGCCCCTTTGGGGGGAAAACTAGCACTTCATGCTCAAAACTGGCATTTAATTACCCAGGACAAGTGGGTCTTAAATATAGTATCCCAGGGGTACAGATTTAATTTCCACACATTGCCAGTTCCAAACGGATGGCCAGATCTGCCACCAAATCAGTGGGCAGAGGTCCAGAAATAAGTCATTTCCCTCATGGATATGGGGGCTATTCAACCAGTACCAGAAAAGGAAAAAGGACAAGGATTTTATTCAAGACTTTTCCTGGTACCCAGAAAAGACAAATCATGGTGTCCAATTCTGGACTTATCCATTCTAAATACGTTCCTGGATATTCCAAAACTCAAAATGCTGACTTTACAACAGCTACTGCTTATGCTAGGCAAGACTACCTGGTTGGTAACTCTAGACTTAAAAGAGGCATACCTGCATATCCCAATCAGGGAATCTTGCCGAAGATACCTCCGCTTCAAAGCAGGCTTTTTACATTACCAGTTCTCTGCACTGCCCTTTGGTTTATCTACTACGCCTAGGATCTTTACAAAATGCCTGGCACCAGTAATTGCATTTTGCAGACAAAGAAACATTCAAATTTATCCATATCTGGACGATTGTCTCATTCAGGCAGAAGACAAGGACACTCTTCTCCAGCATCTGGCATTTGTAAAAAGGCTTCTAGCATGCCTAGGGTACACCATAAATGAAAAGAAATCACAACTTGTACCCTCTCAAATAATTACATTCCTGGGTGCAAGCTTGAATACAACTGCCCAGATGGCTTACCTCACGCCAGACAAATTCAATTGACAACATACTTCAAGCAGGTGGCAACAAAATACCCAGCTATCTGCAAGACAAATTATGCAGGCTTTGGGGTTCATGGCATCCTGCATTCTAGTAATTCCATATGCGAGACTGCATATGAGGAAACTTCAATGGTACCTAAAAAGCCTATGGAGTCAACATTGTCACAGCCTGGAAACAATGATTCCTCTCATTCCCTGCCTGCAACAGGAGTTCCTTTGATGGGCAGAGGCATGTCACTAAAACTGTCATTCATTCTACCTCCTACCACCCAAACCCTAACTACAGACGCATCAGACAATGCTTGGGGGGGCCCATCTGGCAGGGAAATGCATTCAGGGCAAATAGAGCCCAACCCAAATGCATCTACATGTCAACCAGAAAGAAATGCTAGCTGTACAGAATGCACTGACAGCCTTCAAGGACTTCCTTCATCCAGGACAACTACTGATAAAGACGGACAACACCACAGTTATGTGGGACATAAACAAGCAGTTGGCTACCCACTCTTACCCCTTTTGCAGACTAGCCATGGCCTTGTGGAACACAGCCTTGACTTACCAAATACATCTTCAAGCTCAATTCCTGCTAGGAAAGCAAAATACTCTGGCAGACAACCTGAGCAGAAATCTTATGGACCCACACGAATGGAAACTGGACCCACAAATCCTCAGCATGTTGACATGAAAATGGGGGAGCCCAGACATAGATCTGTTTGCCTCTCCCCAAAACTATCAGTTGGACAAATTCTGCACAAGAACTCATCACAAAAAAGCATGGAAAGTGGATGCTCTATCCTTCAGCTGGAAAAACCTATCAGTCTATGCCTTTCCCTCTCTGCCCCTACTCTCCAAGGTATTACTAAAAGTCAGACAGGAAAACCAAAAATGATTCTGATTGCTCTGGACTGGCCTCGCCAACACTGGTACCCGCTTCTAAGGAATATGTCACACCTTCCTCCGTGGTACTTGCCTCATACACCTCTCCTGTTGTCTCAGCAGAACTATCAAATTCTGCACACTCAGCTCCAAACTCTGAATCTTGCAGCATGGCTGATCAACTAATTTCACCAATCACATCTCTCAGTAAACCTTTGATGGATGTCATTTTGGAGGCTAGAAGGCCTAGTACTAGAAAATCTTATGCTGATAAATGGAAGAGATTCTGTGCTTGGAATCGAGCACAAGGAATAGACACAGCTAAGCCTGATATTCCTCAGATTTTGCAATACTTACCTGAGATGCTTCACAAGGGCCTATCTTTTTCTTCAATAAAAATCCATCCCTCTGCCTTCTCGGCTCATTACAATACAAAGCCTCCTCTCTTTTCTCACCCCCTGCTAAAGCAGTACCTCAGAGGGGCCAAAAATTTAAGGCCTCCCAGGAGAGCACTGACTGCTGCATGGGACCTCAATTTTGTGCTGGAAAAACTCACCCTACCTCCTTTTGAACCAGCTGCTACTACGGATATAAAATTTCTTTCTTGGAAGACGGCCTTTCTTTTAGCAGTCACTTCAGATAGAAGGGTTTCAGAACTACAGGCTCTCATGGCAGTGAAGCCTTTCATTATCTTTTATCCGGATAAGGTGGCCCTCAGGACCAGTCCTCCTTTTATGCCTAAGGTGGTATCCAGTGTGGCTCTTAACCAGACCATTCACCTGCCAACTTTTTACCCAAATCTGCAGAACAAGGCGGAGCAGATTCTGCATTCATTGGATGTACACAGACAACTAAGATTCTACTTAAACAGGACAAAATCTCTAAGAAAGTCTGAGCAACTACTGGTGGCATTTGCTGCAGGAACAGAGGGGAAGGCTATATCAAAGCAGACTATTTCAAAATGGATAAGCCATTGTATTCATTTCTGCTACTTGCACCATAGTAAACCTGTGCCCAAGGGGATCAGATCCCATTCCACCAGGGCTGCTTCTACTTCTGCAGCCTTTCTCAGAGGGGTTCCTACCAGAGACATTCTAGAAGCTGCTACTTGGAGCTCAGTTCATACGTTCACAAAGCATTACCATTTACCTCTGTTTTCTAAATGCAGGGCAGGCTTTGCCACTGCAGTCCTGCATGGCCTTATAGCTGCTCCTAATGCTGTTTAATTCTATCCTCCCATCCATAGCTTTGTGATTCTACCCAAATGTAATGACTGCAACAGTGAAACATGAAGAACATAGTACAGTTGTGTACACTTACCATAAATGTAGATGTTCGAGTATATACACTGTTGCAGTCTGGGTTTCCCACCCGCCAGCCCCCTTTCTTCTCTATTATTATACCTCTTCTGTCCTTCACTATGCTCAAAAGCCTTTGTGATGTATTTGCTTTTAGATGAAGGTTAATTTTTTGTGTTCTAAAGTACATGTGTGTGTGTATATATATATATATATATATATATATATATATATATATATATATATATATATATATATATATATATGAGACATCTGGGGCAAGAAAAACTGATTAAAATGGCGTCAGCTTCATGTTTTATACCCCTGAAGACCTGACGTCATGGAAGAGGAGACAGCAACCGACCCAAGACTTTGTTATTCGGGCCGACTTAGGGCAACCTGCCAGCTGATTACCAACATGTAATAACTGCAACTGTGAATACACTCTAACATCTACATTTATGGTAAGTGTACACAACTGTACTTTCTCTGTACAAGAGGTTTCAGTCTGGTAGATGAGTTAGTCACATAGCTTTTGGTTTAGGACAGGAAGGCAATGTAATCCATATTTAATTTTACGGTTTTGCATACAGTGAGAATTAATTCCCAGAGCATGTGTAGTAGCATTTCAACATGCATAATATTAATCCATTTGAGTCAACATGTTGTACATGTTGACAAAAGTAGTATTCAGCGGATTTAAATAGACATTATGTCGACACCACAATATTTAACAAGAACGTCGACCACAGAAGGTCGACAATGGAAACACTGACACTCCTGTGCATGCGTAATTAAAACCCTCAGTGCATGACAACATAACAGCTTTTTTTTTTTTTTTTGCAGGGGGCATGCCTCTCCACACCCTCACATCTCCTACTCATTTTAAATATTAATTCCAAGGTCACACAATCCCAGCAGAAAGGGAATATTCCCTCAACTGGGGATTGTCAGTCTAGCACAGCCTTTGACTTTCTGCATATGTCGACCTTTTGTGGTTGATGTTCTTGCTGTCGACATTGTAGTATGTCAACTTATTACAGTAGAACTAATATATATATATATATATATATATATATATATATATATATATAGATATAGATATATATATATATGCACATACATACATATATGTGTGTGTGTGTATAGGTATATGTAGATAGACTTATGGCTGAAGTACAAACATTAGATACAAGTATTAAAAACAATTTATTATTCTAAACATATGCAAACAAGTACATTAACATTTTAAATAAAGTCAACCTGCAGAGTGTTTTATTACTATCAGAAAATAGAAGAAACTTGAAAGGGATGGTAAGTAGTATGAATTGAAGAAAGCATAACCAGGTTCTGCTAATAAACACAATATCTAAGCTACTAGTTTGAATAGCATTTTAGAAGGAGATACAAAGAGCTAGTTGATAGGGCTGAAAATGATTATACTAATGTAAATGAAAAATCTAGTCATGGTGAGTGCAATATCAGTGTGAATGACCGTTTTGAGTTTTCCTCTTTGTGCAAGTTTGAGAGACTTGAACATTTGTCATTGGAGGGCAACAGTCCTCACTCTCTGGGTTACAACATTTTAAGATGGACAAGAGGGTCAAGAGTTCATGGAGTGTGAAGACGCGATTGAGGAATGGGGATGAGGAGAAATGTTTCATTGACATTATTGCCTACAGTTACCAGTCATAGTGACATTGTTTAAAAATGTAGAGGTGGCCGTATTTTTAACTATCGTCACCCTAGTATTTCAGGGACCCATTTTAGTTTATTTCAAAAGGGTTTCATCTTCAGCCCATGTGGAAAAGGTAACATAGCTGACACATTAGTGGAGTTTAAATCGTTTACCAGGAAGTTAAATTTGTCCTTAAGTGAACCAAACAAAATGGTTCAGAATGTTTGGAACATAATTTGGATAAGAAGACCACTTAAACCTCCTCCTCTCTTAAAATTAATTAAATCAGGTATTTGAGGGGGCATGTGAACATGTCTACAGTAAATACTATGCTAAATTGAAGTACTTTTGGAGGAATTTGAATCCTGATGAGAGATCTAAAGACTCAATTATTCATATCATGAAACCAGACAAAAGGCGATGCATGATTTTAATGGACATTATAAGCTACACTAGTGCAATGTTCGAACTTTTGCCGGATTGTGCTAAATATGTGCTGGTCTATAAATATGAGATAATCATTGTATATAAAAATAGATTAAATCTGTTTTATGACAGGCACTCATAAGGATTCATGTAATGTTTTGAATAGTATTAATACTGGATACTAGGATGAGATATTGAGCTTTTTGAGTGTGCATGTAGTAGACTTATTTTCTAGTATTTACCATGGTTAAAGTTTACACATGTTAAGAGAAGCCTCAGTTTGCTCTGACTTCTTTAATTCAGAAAATGTACTTCTTTTAATTGATTTTTATGGAAGTCATGTTATTTAATTTTGATTGAGAATTTTACAGAGAAATTAAGGGATTGGCAATAGGTGCCGCTTATGCCCCAGTTTACACACATTTAATAATTTGGAAATGGTTACATAGTTTTATACTTTATTCTAAGGTCATTTAAAGAGGGGAAACTATATATTCCTGAATGATATTTGTATTTTTTGGAACAATACCCCTGGAAAAGTTACTGACTTTGAGTATATTATCAATAACCATAATTCTTTCCTTAAAGGACAACAATGGGATTCTCTTTTTAAATGCTCAACTGCTCTGTCATTTTTCTCCATATTTACAGGCCCTGCTATGAATAAACACCAATACAGCATTTAAAACATTTTAAAGCGACTGTTTCTCTCCATTAGAACAGTACCTTACTGTACTGTGGTGGTTTCACTTTCAAAAACTGTTATCACACCTTTGAAAAGTTTGCTGCAGTCTCCAGTTCATTGATGTCATCAAGGCCAATGAATACAGGTACTTTTCTGGCCAATTCCCTCCCCAAACTGACATCACCATGACAGTCCTAAAAACCCACCCATGCTGTGATGTCACAGCTCCCTGGTCCTTCCCCTACCGATACAGAAAGTAAAGGCTAGAACAAGGAAACAGCACATGACTCAAGTCTCCTGCTGTGAGCTGTCAATCACAGCAGGTAACAGCTCAAATTTCCCCTAGCACTTTGACAGCTAGGGAAGTTAGGTGTGAAGGGGGATTGGAGATGAGTCGAAGTAGTACAATTCAGGCTTCGTAAAAGACTGCACTTTAGCCATTCTAAAAAAGAAGCAGCAGTAAAAGGCACTTTGAAAGTCTATTCTGTGGCATTTGCACTGTTTATGTTTCAAGTAGTCACTGAACGTCATGAAATGTTACTTAAAACTGACTGAAAGACAACATTGTATGCATGTAAAATAAATGCATGGACTAGAGCTTTAGGAAGATAGAGGCCTGCATGATGTCATTTTTTACAGACAAGCACTGCATTGTGGGGTACCTAGAGGCAGACTAAACAATCAGGATCACTTCAAGATGCTAGACCACACGTGGTCAGACTGGAAAATTAAGTATAAAATGAAAAACCTGTAAATAGTCCCACAGTGGTGCTAAAATGTAGGAAACACCAAACCATGATGAAATAAACATGTTTTTTGAGTCTGTGGGTGCCAGTCTCCTTTAAATTTATCCATCGATGCAGACACAATTTTAGGCACTACCATTAAAAATGTGATGTTTTTAGTTCCAGTATCTGCAGGAAATGACATTCTCGAATTCTTATATACATTTTAATAGCTGCCACCACATGAAAATACAAGAAAATCTTGGCAAATGACAGCTAGTTAATCTAGCTAGAATGAATTCTGATGTAAAATTCATTAAATATTGAAAGGGAATATCCCATTGACTTTATTATAAAATTAAGTAACAAAGTCACAATAGGAAAGGAAAACAGATTTATATCACTGCTAGGGAATTGTTTACATACAGCCCATGATATTTGATTTTTATTCTTGCTAATACGACTGTTTTTGAGAGAGCCATGGTGTTAGAATGTAGTTTTGAGGCAAAGAAGATCAAGAATATTAAGAGAAATTGGAATATTTTCAATTTTAATGAAAATGTATTCACGCTGGTTGGTAAATATCCTTTATTTATTTATTTGTTTTACAAAATAGGAGACACATTTAAACAGGTGATTTAAGAAAAGTAGTAATACAAATCTAGGTCACACATGAGATGAAACAAATGTTACTGCAAAATGTGATGTTTGCACTCTGTAAATATATTTTTGAGGGGAAGCCTTACAAATACAGTACAATGCCAAATGTTTCCAGTTAATCGGTTCAGGAAATTGCTGTTCCAGTGGGCTTGTTTTTGTGACTGTTTACCAAGCATCTCAGTCCTCTTACAAAGGGAAGACTTGAGTATACCTTACACAGAAGGGTTTAAGAACATTACTATGATGTGCAGAAGAAGACTGCTACTAATGACCTATAAATAAATATATATATATATATATATATATATATATATATATATATATATATATATATATATATATATATATATATATATGGATCTACCTTAGTAGATCGACATGTTAAAAGAGCCAAAAGATCGCAAGTCACTTCACCGACGCCAGAAGATCGACAGTGCACAAACACGACATCGCATACACCCACATCATACCAACAAACAAAACAAATCCTATCCAAAACCCACACACACAACACAAGCACACCAAAATCCTTACAAACAAACACTAACCCATACATACACAACTATCTACAACCCTAACCCAAACCCTTACCCTAAGGTCTGTCACTATCACCCGCCTAACCCTAACTCACTTATCCCACCCCTACAGACCACCAACATCGCACACTTACCCTAACTAACTCACTTATCCCACCTACCCCTACAGACCACCAACATCACACACTTACCTTACTCCCTAACTCACTTATCCCACCCCTACCCCTGCAGACCACCAACATCGCACACTTACCTTACTCACACCCTATCGTCCGTCACTACGCGTACACATCCTTTCCCCATCGAGTGTTCAGCGTCGTGTCTTCCTCCGTCGGTCTTCTGCCTTGTCGATCTTCTGGCATCGGTAAAGTGACTGCGATCTTCTGGCCGGTTAATTCGTGTTCGCTCTTTTAACATGTCGATCTACTAAGGTAGATCCATATATATATATATATATATATATATATATATATATATATACACACACACACACACACACACACACACACACACACACACACACACACACACACACACACACACACACACACACACACACACCTATTCAGCAATTTACCTTTTCATATATTTAAATAAATGCAATCTTGTCATACTTTGGTTGGTTTACATATTCATACATTAGACATAGTAATTCATATATTTTGAATTGTTTTAAATGCACATTTATTTTTATATTCCTATTATTTGATATTGTGATATATGTATTTTATATAATTCATATTGAAAATCCTAAGTTGATGACAATAATGTACATTTTTAGATTTGTTAATTATTAAACTAATTCAGTTAATGAAATGATTTGTTGATAGGTGCTCATCATGTATGCTTGTATATAATGTGTGAGTGGTGGAACTGCTGTTAGCTATGATGAGATCCTGTGATTCATTTTAGTCTAGCACTTTTTTCCATTAGAAAAACTTATCTTTGTTTTTGGACTTTGTAGAATACTGTGGAATTCATTTTTCTTCAGCTGGTAACTTCAGTGTTAATTTTTGATACTAAAAATATTTATAACAACATGTATGATCATCTCTTCACTGCCATGCCCAAGGCCTTTGAAACAATAAATCACAGTTGCTTACTGTATAAGCAAAAAGTAACTTAACTTCGGTCTAGAAACTGTATAATGATTGAAACTGTTTGACCAACAGAATATTCCATGTTTCTGTAAATTCCACCTTCTCAGATATAGGAGTCCCACACCATGGAGTCCCTCGCGTCTTAGTTTTAGGACCTCTCTTATTTTCCCCTCTTTCTAAATGACATAACCTATGCCATCTCTGAATTAAGCCCTCTTGTGTGTGCAGATGATATTCTATTATAAGCTCTGAGTAAAAATATTAGTTTACAAAATCTGCAATCTTACTTCACAAAACTATGCAGGTGGGCACATAGAAATAACCTCCTTATTAACACTAACAGTCTGAAGTAAAGCTGTTTGCCATGCCTCAAAAACTTGTAAACTCTTTGCCTTTTAAAATAAAGGACTTGTTTAAAAGTCAAACCCCAAACCTTACACAACAGAAATATTTAGGCCTGACACTAGGCACTCCCTTGTCATTCATAACCGTCACACAGTTAAAAAAATCTCACAATTAAAAAATATGCTATAAAATATTGCACCTTTTCTGCCCAGACATAAGACTTGTAATCACCAAAAATGTACTGATAACAAAACTGGAATACAAACTCCCATATCGCTCATCTCCAACAGTAACACTTGCAAACTACAACAGCTGTTAATAAAATAGGTTTATTTTCCTGTCCAATTCAGTACTCATCGCTGTCACCTACTACTACTACAAAGATTTCAGCTTTGCTTACCTGTCAGTGGTAGAGCAACATTTTTTTTAGTAAATGCTCCTCTAGAATAGTAAAGCTAAAATGCTGCCCACTGTTAAAGCATGCATTAACAAATACTGACACTTTTCTCTGAGATGTGGCTTTGATGAAAGCTTAGAATTACTCAGACCCACTTTTGGATCAGCCTCTAGAGAATGGACATTGTACAAACAGGAAAAACAAAACTAGGCCAGAATTTTGGAATGGAATCACAAGTGAGGTCAGAAATTAAGCAAAAATTAAAAAAAAGTCTCGTAAAAGAGCCCAAATACTTCAAAGACAATGTATGGAAATTATGCAGCCAGGAAAATAAAAACTACCTCCTTTCCTCTTTGGTCCATAACCTCACTGTAGCACAAAGTAATACATAGCATATATTACTGCAACTATGTACATGTATACTAACTATAATTATATTACTCCACCCAGCTGTCAAATTTACTTTCCAAAAAGTGATCTTCTTTCCCTGTAATCCAGCACGAAACACACCACATACAGAAAAAGCACCACTTGTTTTATGGCTGAATTATTTCTTCGTGCCTTTCTTTCCTGTGTTTGTTTCATCATGTCTTATATTGTGAAGGCGAGGAGGGGCAGAGTAATTAGGTTAGGTCATTTATTCTAGCCACAGATCCATTAAGAAAACAGTGGCTCTTAAACATTGGCATTTACATGTTCTTTATCAATCACAGATTGCCAGTATCTTACCTCAGATAAATAGTGTGGCTAGGCCAAAAGAGTCTGAACAGAAGCAAGGCTTTCAGATGCAAATGAACTAGAATACTCCACTTACACAGTAGTTTATTTTTTTTCCTTAATTACAAGTTAGTTGTCTTTTGCCACGGTGGTATGGCGATAGCATTGTTACCTCACAGCAAGAGGTTCTCCCATTCAATTCTCAGCTTGGCTTCGGAGTGCCTTCTGTGTGGAGTCTGAATGTTCTCCCCGTGGTTGGGTAGCGTTCGAAAGACGTGTGCGTAAATGAGCGTGCCTTCGTTGAAGGTTGGGCGTCGAGCTGGCACCTCGGCATTTCATAAAAATCTACTGACAATCATTAGCGGGCCAAAGTTCCGCTGTAGCGACCCCTTACCGGGGAAAAAGCCGAAAGACAAACAACAAGTTAGTTGTCTTTCTATGTAATCAAGTTCCGAATGTTGCAAAGAAAGAATATTTTTATCTTACTCCTGATTTTCTGTCAGTGTTTGATTTTGCATTTTTTTCTAAACTGTATTTTCTCCAAAAGTGCACATATTCTTCTTTGTTTTTACAGCATTTTTGCATTTTAAACAATGTTTGGTTGAAACAAGTCAGTGAGTTGGGGAGGAAACATCAGAGACTCTAAATCTTGCTGCAGTATTAAAACTGAATGCAACACAAAGTAGCTCAGCCTAAATGACTCTTATTAATCACAAAGATCAGATTTTTCACAGAACACCGAATTAAAGTTATTAGTTTGAAAAGAGCAATTAATTCAGTTACATTTTCAAGTCTGTCATTCAGCTATTCCTTAAAATGCTGTATCAGAGGTGGCCACAAATAAAAATCAAAGGGAGCAAAGTAATGAAAAGTATGTGATGATGTTGATTGTCAAAAATAGGTAGCCACAGTACTGTTGTAAGTTGATAAGAGAGAGAACCATAGAAAATAATAGGTCCATAGGTTCATAAGAGGTTACTAGGCTAATGACCCTGTGGGCTTTACAAGCCTAGCCATGTTATACCCGTGTCCCCTAATTAGATGTTTGTCATCTGCAGAGCAAGTCTATGCAGGTGTCTGGTGAGGTACCTGCAGAAGGGAGCATTGCACTCTATTAGTGGTCTGATCGGGGTCAAGTACAGAGGAACATCCTTGGTCTTGGATGCGATGCCCTTACTTATGAGATGCACAGTGTAGAAGGCTTTCTTTACCACTGTGGACACATGGCAATTAAAGTTTAGATTGTTGTCAACCTGTATTCCCAAATATCACACCACTGGGTTTAAGCTTATGGGGGTGTTGTCATTACTGTAATTTGCAGGGATCTCCTGTTTGCCAAAGGGGATAATAATGCACTTTTTTTCCATTTTGTTTTAGTTCATGGCTTTGTCATCAATCATTTGTCTGTATTAATGCCTTTTGTAATAAGTTAACATTGTTTGCAGACTCAATGATTATGCCCGGTTTGCAATCATCAGTGGGCTGGGTTAGCCACAGGCCATCTATTTTGACCTGGACTTCTGAAATGTAGATTCTAAACAGTAGCAGGCCTAGCACAGATCCTTGTGATACGCCACTGGTAACTGGTCTACTAGTAGAGGTGGAAAATCCCTAACTTTTTATGCATTCTGTTGGTGAGCCTCTTGGCTACCCATCCATTGACATTTGGGTTAATCCCCAGAGAGTTTCTTAATGATACCTGTTTTGCCTTCATCCAGGGCTTTGGTGACATTCTCAAAGAAGTCCACCAGGTTCAGTAAGCATGAGCTACCCTTAACAGTGCCAAACTGGGTCGGGTCAAGAGTTTGAAAGTCACCTATGTCCTTGTTGATAAGGTCCATGATGATTCTTTCCATGGCCTTACTGATAAGGCTGGTTAGGCTTATGGGTCTATAGTTCCCAAGGTTGGTTCATGGGAACCCCTTTGTGCATGGGGATTACTGTTGCTGTTCTCCTATCTGCTGGAACAAAGCCAGTGCTCAGGCTGAGGTTAGAGGGTGCCAAGTGGTTCCGCTATATCTTGTTTTAGAGTGTTTAGTAAGTTGCCTGGGATGTTATCTGGTCCCACAGAGGTCGTGTGTTTGGCCTTGGTGAGCGCAGATATGACCTGCTGTTTGGAGATACTAGGTAGAACAGTGGTGTCTGGTATTCTTTGGCGTATGGCTGGTGGGGGCCCGTGGGGGTGAAATTTGCACCAAATATGTCAGCTAGTAGATTGTCAATTTCCTAAGGTTGAGCATGAGAGGTACCATCCACTATAAGTTTGGCACATAGTTGTGTGTTCCTTTTTAGATTTTGGACATAACTAAAGAATGCCTTATGATTATTCGTCACTAGGGATGGTAATTTGGCTTCATAATTAGCTTTAGAGGAATTTACAAGATATCTGATTTGCTTGTTCAAGCTGTGGAGGGTATTCTTCTTCTACTAAGTAACATCCCACTTGTTCTTAGACATAATTTTTTTTCCTTTTGTTATATAACCTATTTATACTTGAGGTCCACCAGGGTGGTCTCTTTTTCGGGAGGAACTGGTTTTGATCCTGTCAGGTATAGGCTGAGTCTATACAGTTATTTAGGTGGTTATACAGGGCATGTGTGTACTCCTCTGCATGATGGTCATTGTTGGCTGTGTTAGTAGGAGATTTGAAGCTTTTTATATCCTCACCTAGTAGGCTGTAGTTTGCTTTGGAGAAATTTTGCATTTTTCTGCTTCTCTGGGGGTGTCAGGTCTGATCGTTACTTCAAATAAGACATATTTATGGTTTGACCTTACCAGGGAGGGCAGCACACAGGGTGTAGTGCAGTGACTTTCCATGTTAGTGAGTACCAAGTCTGGGACATTTCAGCCCCTTGTGAGGTTGCAGACTTGCTGTTGAGGGCATTTATATTAACAAAGTCCAGGAACCTCAGGGAGAAAGTACAGTTTTGTACCTACCATAAATGTAGATGTCCGAGAGGTATGCATCTGCAGTCCTAACAAATGGGTTGTCCTGGCCTCAGGCAGCCCTTCGGTCAGCCGGATTCCAAAGTCTGGGTCTGGCCTCGGCTGATGTCGCACTTCACCCGACGTCATAGCTGCAGTTCAGCGGGTATAAAGGCATCAGCCGACGCCATTTTCCTCAGTGTTTCTTGCCCCAGATGCCAGGTGCCCTCTAGGAAGGCTAAATTTGGATAAATGCAAATGTTTCCAAACAATAGAGAGCAAATAGAAATAAACATGTATATACATATATACAAACAAATACACCATAATAGATTCCCCCAGCTAGCTACAATATGGGCAAATACCCTAGGAGTACCTCAGAGGGGAAGGAGGGTGGGTAATCCTGACTGCAGATGCATACCTCTCGGACATCTACATTTATGGTAGGTACAAAACTGTACTATGTCCTTCAAGGATGCATCTGCAGTCCTAACAAATGGGTAGAATACCATAGCCAAACTGGGGGAGGAGGCACTAAGGAGGCACTAAGAGTTTATGGTGTAGTTAAGATCCCTTGCAAAACAGCAGTGGCAAAACCTGCTCGGGATCTGGAGTATAAAGGTAGATTATAATGCTTGGCAAATGTATGCACGGAGCTCCAAGTAGCAGCCTCTAAAATGTCTTTGGTAGCCACTCCTCGTAAGAAAGCTGTAGTAGTGGCTGTAGCCCTTGTGGAGTGAGGTCTGATGTTTTCTGGAGTTGCCTTTCCATGAAAAGAGTAACAAAATCTAATGCAATTTCCTATCCATTTTGAGATTGTTTGTTTTGAAATTGCTTTTCCTTCCATTCCTGTTGCATATGCTACTAGAAGCTGGTCAGTTTTTCTATTGTTCTTGGTTCTGTCCAGGTAGTAGCGCAATTGTCTGTGTACATCCAAGGTATGCAGCAATCTTTCCCCCTTGTTCTGTGGGTTGGGGAAGAATGTTGGTAGGTGTATTGCTTGGTTTAATGATACCCTGGAGATCACCTTTGGCATAAAGGTAGGATTAGTTCTCATGGACACTCTATCCTGATGGAAGATAAGGAAGGGCTGTACTGCCATTAATGCCTGTAATTCAGAAACCCTTCTAGCTGAAGTGATTGCAAGCAGGAATGCAGTTTTCCAAGATAAGTACTGTAATTCCGCTGTTGCTGCTGGTTCAAAAGGGGGAAGAGTCAACTTTTCTAACACAAAGTTCAAGTCCCATGTAGGCAATGGTGGTTTCCTTGGTGGCTTTACATTTTTAATTCCTCTGAGAAACTGCCTGAGTAGAGGTTGAGAAAAGACTGGAGGATCCATGTTGTATTCTGCTGAAATTGCTGATGCATGAATCTTAATGGAGGAGTAAGACAGACCATTGTGGAAAAGCTCTGCTAAGTATTCCAGGATGTTAGCTATGTTTGCCAATGATGCATCTACTCCTTTTGTTGCACTCCAAATGAGATATCTTTTCCATTTTGCTGAATAAGTTTTCCTTGTTGAGGGTCTGCGAGCCTCCAAGATAATGTCTTTAACCCTTTGAGATAATTCTGGGTTATTTTCCCTTATGTAATGTTCCAAGCAGCTAGCTGCAGTGTTTTCAAGTTTGGATGGAGGATTTTGAAGTTGTTCTGTGTTAGCAGGAGAGGTAGTAGGGGTAGAGGCCATGCGTGTTCCCGGGACATACTCCTCAGTAGCGGGTACCAATGTTGCCTCGGCCAATCTGGAGCTATCAAGATGATCCTCGGGTGATCTTCTTTGATCTTCAGTAGCACTTTGTGCATCAAAGGAAGAGGTGGGAATGCATATGCTGTCAGGTTTTCCCAACTGAAGGATAGGGAGTCCACCTTCCAAGCAAGTGGGTGGTATGTCCTTGTGCAGAATTTTTTCAATTGGTGGTTGTGTGGGGATGCGAACAGATCTATTTCTGGCAGCCCCCATTTTCTTGTGATGGTTTTGAATATGTCTGGATGCAGCATCCATTCGTGGGCATCCGTGGTGGTTCTGCTTAAGATGTCTGCTAGTATATTTTCTTTTCCTGGCACAAAGATGGCTTGGAGCTGAATGTTGAGGCTCAGGGCCACATTCCAGAGGTCCATTGCCATCCGGCAAAGAGGATATAGGTTCATAGAGTAGTACTAAGCTAACTGCCCTTGCAAGCCATTTTAAGCCTAGCCAATTATCCCTTGTGAGACTCAAACCCTGTACCTTGTGTTTGTAAGGCAAACACCTTAACCATTAGGCCATCCTCCCATCTATCCATGAATGTGTGCCTCCCTGTTTGTTGATATACCACATAACTGTGGTGTTGTCCGTCCTTATCAGCAAATGACCCTGTTGAAGAAATGGTCTGAATGTCTGAATTGCCTGTTTTACTGCCAGCATCTCTTTTTGATTTATGTGTAGGTTCATCTGGTCTTGAGTCCATAAGCCTTGTATGCACTTGTCCACCATGTGTGCCCCCCAACCGAGGTCTGAGGCGTCCGTGGTGATAGTCTGGCTTGGGTGAGGCCTGTGGAAGGGCAGTCCTTTGTTCAATTGACAGGCCTGGGTCCACCACTGGAATTCTTGCTTCAGGCATGGAATCATTGGAATTTGGGTTTCTAGGCTGTGCTTGTGCTGAGACCATAAATTCCTCAGGTACCATTGCAACTTCCTCATATGTAGTCTGGCATGTGGAATTAATATTATGCAGGATGCCATGTAACCCAGGGCTTGCAGGATTTTCCTTGCTGTAAGCTGGTTCTGCGTTGTTAATGCCATGAAATAGAGTGGTAGCTGCTTCTGTTTTTCTGCTGTGAGGAATGCCTTCTGGTTTGATGTGTCCAGTTCTGCACCCAGGAAGGTTATCCTTTGGGATGGTATCAGCCTTGACTTTTTTGTGTTGACTGTGTATCCCAGGGCTTGCAGCAGGTGAATAACCATTTTCAAATCTTTTGTTAATTTGTCTTTGCTGTCCGCTTGTAACAGGCAGTCGTCCAGGTATGGATAAATTTGAATTCCCTGAAGCCTACAATGAGCAATTACTGATGCCAGGCATTTCGTGAATACTCTGGGCGCAATAGATAAGCCAAAAGGCAATGCTGAGAATTGATAATGCTCTGATCCTGCAAGAAATCTGAGGTATCTTCTGCAATTTGGTCGTATGGGGACGTGCAGGTATGCCTCCTTGAGATCCAGAGTCACCAGCCAAGACTCCTTGCCCAGCATGGGAAGAAGTTGCTGTAGGGTCAGCATTTTGAATTTTGGAACAATGAGATATGTGTTTAGAGCAGACAGGTCGAGGATAGGTCTCCATTGGTTTTCCTTTCTTGGTACTAGGAAAAGCCTTGAATAAAATCCTCGTCCTTGTTCCATAGCCGGTACCTTTTCTATAGCTCTCATCCTTAGTAAGTGGTCTATTTGTTGTAGAGCGTTTGTCCTTTGGTTTGGAGGTAGGTTTGGCATTCCTCTCTTCCTTGGAAGAGTATGGAAGTGAAACCTGTAGCCTTTGTCTATCGTCTGTAAAATCCATTTGTCTCCTGTAATGTAATGCCAATTTACTGAAAATAAGGCTAGCTTTCCGCCTAAGGGTGCTGCCAGTTGTTCCCTGGTAGGCGGTTTCAGAGCCAAGTCACTGTGATTGTCCTGTGGAAGTGGTAGTGGCTGGATCTGTGGCAGTAGTTCTCTGGCTGTTAGGCTGCCACTGACGTCCCCTGTAGGCACCTCTGGATTGACCTCTGCCTCTAGGGTGTCTATTTCTGCCTCTCTGTGCTCTGGTGGTGTCTGGAAAGGACCAATTCTTGGAAGGCCAGTTCCTACTAAACCTCGGAGGCTGGACCTGTAAGAAATCCTTGACTGTCTGGACAGATTTAGCTTTTTCTTCCACCTTTTTCAACACTTGCTGTGCAGGGGAACCAAACAAACTGTGCTTTTCCATGGGAGCATCTAGTAGCTTTGACTTTACATGGTCTGGTAAGGATTGCTCTTTTAACCATGCATGCCTTCTGATCACTGTACCAGTCATAGCTGATCTAAAGGAAGCCTCCAGTGCATCATAGCCGCATTTTAAGGAATGATTACTGACCTGCTGAGTGTTATGCACCAAATCCTGAAGGGACTTACGGTCTAAAGTTTCAGGCGAGGACAGTTTTTTAGTAAGCTGATCTAACAGAAATTCCTGATACTGAATCATGTGGAATTGACAGTTTAAGGCCCTAGCCGAAAGAGTAGCAGAAGTATAAACTTTTTTACCCCATCTCCAATGCCCTAGATTCTCTTTCAGAGGGAGGGGTTTTGGCAGAGGCAGCTGCTACAGCTTTGGGGCCCTGTGAAATAGTTTCAGGATCTGCAATAGGAGCCTTATACAAATGATAATGTGTGTCCGGAACCCTGTAGTATCTGTCGGGCTTAGCAGGGGCCGGAGGCAGTGAGTCAGGGGCAGTACAAGCATCATTAAATGCATCATCCACAACTGTAAGTACTGGAGGAATAGCTAAAGGCCTATGCTGTGGTAAATGTAAAAAGGTCCTAAGCCTTTTCCTAGAGTCTGAAAAATCCTGGCCCTGCTATTGAAATTGTTCCAACATAGCATGCAAGGTTTCCCCAAAAGAAAATTCCTCAGGAGGAGAGGCAGAAGGTATGGAATCCTCTGCATCAGAGTCCTCATATGGAGAATAAGGGCCCTCTGGAGGATTAGTATTTGAGTACTGGAGCTAGGCCTGTGAGAGGGGGCTTTAGCAGGCATGGCCTTAGAAGATTTGGCTGCTTTAGCCCTGGCAAAAGCCTTAATTGACATGGATGCAGGGGGCCTAGCAGCTCCACGTGCAGGAGTAGATACATCTAAGGGGATAGTATCTGATAAATCCTGAGTAACTGTAAGAGCAGGTGGATTTTCCGTAGCAGATTCAGCCATGCTAGAAGAGGCCAGAAGAGGCCTCGGTAGAAGGAGGCATGTTTTCGGTGGAAGGAAGAACCGCAGACTCGGCTTCAGCCGAAACCGAGACACTTGCGGTTGGCTTAACCGCGGTTTCGGCCGAAACCGCGGACCGCGAGTGTCGGTCCTTTTCCTTACGCTTTTTAGCTAAATGTGAAGTCGGAGTCTCCGACGGCATGATATAAGCAAAAGCGGAGCCGAAAAACTCCTCTGCAAACTCCGACCGACGTCTAAGTGTTCGTCAGTTGAAGGAAGCACAGGCTAGACAAGCTGCTACGTCGTGGTCTGGGCCTAAACAAGGTAGGCAGTAAGAGTGGAAATCTTTATGAGGTATTTGTTTCCCACAAGTTAAACAGTTATTCACTTTTTCTGACATCGGCTGAGGCAAGAAAGAGTCCCCAACGGGGTACTTAGCTTTTTAGAAGTCTTCGGTAGTAGCAATCTCTGGTTCTGACTGACCGGCACTTGCGAACAGCTTCTGCTTCGGGCGCCACGCGGCAAGAAAGACTGAGGAAAATGGCGTCGGCTGATGCCTTTATACCCGCTGAACTGCAGCTATGACATCGGGTGAAGTGCGACATCAGCCGAGGCCAGACCCAGACTTTGGAATCCAGCCGACCGAAGGGCTGCCTGAGGCCAGGACAACCCATTTGTTAGGACTGCAGATGCATCCTTGAAGGACATCATGTTTGTGCTCTTGTGTGTCACCCAGTTGATGTAAGGATAGATGAAATCTCCCATGACCAAAGTATCTGGCTGTAAAGTGAGTGACTCTAGTAAGTCCAGGTAGGCAGTGTGCTTCTCTTGGTTCATGGTAGGAACCTGTAGCTAGCAGTGATGTGGTAGGGTGCTTTACCTACAGTTAGTTGGACCTGGAGCAGCTCAGGAGAGTCTTACTGTTTATCCAGTTATTCAAGGTGTATCTGGCATTAATGAAGATGAATACACCTCCACCTTTGGTTCTTTTACACTCGTTTTGGGATCTGAATGTGTGGAAGGCATTGTAGCCTTGCACAGCCAGGGTGCTGTCTGTGGCCTTGAACTATGTCTTAGTGACTGCACAGATGTCGGCATCTTCCATGGTGAGGAGTGCTTCCAGGGAGTGCAGTTTCCTTTTTAGGCTCGTAGCCTTAAGCAGCATAACCTTGAGTTTGTCTCAAGTGGATTTTTTTTTTACATTGGAAATTTTGTTGTTTTGACATTGCCTAAGAAAGCCAGTATGGGGAAGGCAAGCACCTTTGCCACTATTTGAAAGCCTAGAAGAGACAGGTAAAGATCATCTCTGGCAAAGCAGAGTGGTCTGTCAACCATGTCTTCCCAGGCTGACAGATAACTGGATCCCACTGGATTGACACCAGAAGCTAAGAATTGTTGAAGTCAGTCATTTTTTGTCTATATTGTGGCATCATCCTGGGTGAAGGTGGAATGCTACTTAGGGCTAGGGACATACCTGCCTGGGACACAAGAGTTCAGTCATGTCTCTCTTCATATAGTTCAGAGTGGTACATCTCAAGTCATTCACTCCAACATGTACTATGACAGAGTGTTAGTGGTAATTGTTGTTGAGTGACTTGAGTGGATGTGTAATTTGATGGATCCTGGCACCTGATAGGCAGCTGACCATGACCCTCTCGCCTTGTTCATCCTGGTGATTGGAACGTCTGTCTATCTCACTATGCAGTTTCCTATGACCAGAACATTTGGTTTTGAGGTGTTTTGCCTTATGGGCCTATTTACTGTGACACTGGTGTATGCGTTATCTGTAGTGGATTCCATTTTGCTTTGCAATGTGTGCATGTGGTTTGCGCTTGGGAGGTCTCTGAGCTTTTGGTAGGCTTCTGTTGAGTACCTCTGCATATGTGGGTTTATGTTGTGACCTTGTTTTGTGTAAGCAGTGGTGTGTGTGTGATGACAGCCTGCTTGATGTCCAGTTTGTTGTTATGTGAGAGAATTGATTCCAAATTCATAGTGTAATTACATCTTACAGATATTATATTTGTTTGTTTTAAGAGTAAACAGTTGTCAGTATACATGAGGCAATTACTACATTGCCTCGGGATGTCCATGTCAGTCAGGCTAGACAGAGAAATGGTTGGAAACTGACCATCCGTTATGGCAGGTTTTTACCGTAACTACTATTCGGGAGTGTGCTAGTTTGACCAGATTTTGCTCTAGGTTTAATAAAGGGTCTTATTCTATTGAAGGCTAGGAGTGAAAACTATGGCAACACTTCTAAATGCGCAACTGAGTTTCACGCAGTGCAGCAGGGATCTAGGAGAAAATTGTTTTTCAAGGCATTTGCATCTATACAGGGCATCACTGAACCCTTTTGAGGAATGCCAGTCTTAAATACAGATGAAGTTAAACGCTTTTAAGCTAGGCTTTCCTCTGGTAATCTCCAACTCAGATGAGGCTCAGACTATACACTTCTGTCACAAGGGTGCAGGCAGGGCCCTCCTGATGTAAAATGGATGGAATAGCAATCAAGTGTAGATTCAGCAGATCTGATTCTGGTCTATGATATGTACGAGCTACTTAAGTCAACAGAACAGCTTTTTTTAAAGTGTAGAAAAATACAGTAAAATGCCACAAACCAAGGAAGCAGAATGCTAAAATACAGTCAGCAGAATGCAAAAAACAAAAAAAACTTATTTTTTCAATTTTAGCATGCTTTGGATTTCAGCAGAATCTCTCCATACCTCTGGCAAAAGTTACCAAATATTGAGGAGCTCCATTTAGATGACTTGCAGTGATACAGCCCTCTGCATAAACTGGCAACTCTTTGACCAGATGTGAGACGTTTGCTTATATATTCTGCATGGGGAACCACATTTGCTCAATGTGCAAACATCAAGCTTTTATACCAGCAGGGTGAAAGACTTTTAAACAGTTAATCCCTCAGGCCAATCGGATAAAACACAATAAACTTTAAATCAACAGTTTCCCACTTGGATGGGTTGAATTCAGCTGCGCCCCCACCAGAGTGCAGAAGACCCCTCCTAATGTAAAACAAACTGATTTTGAGCTCCAGTATAGTACCAAATGCTTTACAGAATTCTTGCAGTATCAGGAATCCTTGGAAGTAAGTTCACTAACCCTGAGAAACGTTCAACAAAATACAGAACAAAGTGTACAACGTATGAGAATATTTTGGCAGGCTCAGGTCAGCTTTTTCATTACCAGAGGAGGTTATGGAATATGAGCATATGAAGTTATAGAATATGAGAATCCTCTCTATCACATGGTTTTCTCTCTGATCCTCTAAAATGACATGCAGGAGGTGAAAGCATTGACTGTAAAACAAATATTATACAGCATGGCAGCCCCATTTCATGCCATTTTGTGGTATAACAAATTAGTAAATAGTAATAACTACTTTGATACAGAAATATTAGTAATGCAAAAAAGTTCAAAATGCGTTAACAACCTTTTCTTTTTTTTTTTCTAGTCTTTGGGTACAAGTCTCCAAAACTATGTGCTACTTTTTACTTTTAACTAATGCTAAATTTCTTGGAAATTCTAGTTTATACTAATACAATGATAACAGGCTGTGGTGGTGGTGCTGCGGTAGCATTGTCACCTCACAGTATGATGTTGTCCTGTTCGATTCTCAGCTAGAGCGTCTTCTGTGTGGAGACATGCGTGAATGGGCGTACCTTCATTGAAGGTTGTGCGTCAGAGCTGGCAACTCGGCACGTAAAAATCTACTGCCAATCATTAGCGGGCCGGAGTTCCGCTGTGGCAACCCCTAACCGGGAAAAGCCGAAAGACACAACAACAACTAATACAGTGGTAGCACTGTTTTTTTGCATGATAGTTTGTACTAACACTATTAATCAATATAACTAGATTATGACCTTTATTGATTTCTGTTAGGCCACATTGTAGCTCAGGCATTGAAGCAATTTATTGCCTTGATCTTTTGTTGCTTAATTTGTTTAAGTATGTGTTTCATATCATACTGACTTCTGTTTCATCTTCTGTAATAACATTTCTTTTACTACATAAATACCACTGCAGCAGTGTTATTAAGCTAATAACCTGTAACCATTGCACATCTACTGCTATACATATATATATATATATATATATATATATATGTATATATATATATATATATATATATATATATATATATATATATATATATATATATATATATATATATATATAACCATGTACCTGTTGTTTTTTGTTTTGTACTACTGCGCTTTGAGCTCAGTTTGTGGCTTAAAATGGTCACTGGACCAACCTACATACCTGGCAAACAAATTTAAAGTAAACAAAATAAAAATAAATTGAAACATTTCACAAAATGCATTTCTTAAACAGAAGTCACAGTCTGTGTTTGAAGCCAAATGTAACATAGAAAGGTTATGTTAAAATTAAAGTGAGAATGGGCTTAGCTGATAGCAAAAAGAGCTGTTACACTTTATATGCGCCCCTAGTTCTGCCACACTGATTAATTTTTGTGAAAGATGAAGCTCCTTTTTACTTTGTTTGATGAGACTTCTACTGTCCAGAAGTATCACATTCATGGGATGTTGACAGCAGTTGTTTAGAATGACTTACATTTGAGATGAGAAGATTTTCTTTGCTTATTCCACAGAAACTTCACAACTTCTCTCTTCCAAACTGGGTAACCCCTGCTGTGATGGACAGACTACAGAGCCTGAAGGACTTCAGCTTTGAGTTCTTATTTGGTATCTATAGAAAGCAGGAAAAGTCACGTCTGCAAGGAGGTAAGTGTCACTAGTGGTCCTTTACAAAGTTAACTTGTGACAATGCTTTCATAATTTCATTAGGAGAGCCTGAAGCAGGGTGTTTATAAGTGGGTCAAGTGATGTGACCAGTGCTGAACATAAAACAAAGTGGGGAGACATGCTTGTAGCTGATCATCTCAAGCCAAGTTACTAATTTATCATACAGTAAAACCTTAAGAAATGTTGCAACCATTGGCAGACTAAAATGCACATAAGTGGAAGAGGAGGTGTGTGTGGCTGACCAGATCCTAAAGAAAGTTGGGTCCTCTGACAGACTAAAGAGTTTTGGGATGGTCTTTAAGAGAGGAGTGGCATATGACTGACAGTCTTCCAAGCAATCACACCGTTCTCTTAATTTTGGTTCTAAAATTAGGAAAAGTCTGTAGAAATCCAAGTTAGGGGATGCTATGTCTAGCTTGATGGAGTCTGTGAGGGGTAATTGCTTATGGCAGAATGAACCATTACAGACCGTGTTTTGTATGGTACCCCAGAACTATGATTGGTTCTTGATGTATGGGCATGAATTAGATACCGGTGGGTGAGAAAGCCTGTAAGAGAGGAAGACCCTTAGGTGGGTGTGTTTCTTTGTCATATGTAAAATGTGAAGAGGACAAGACATGATTAATCAGAGTATGTGTTATCCATGGGGTCCATGAAGTATGTAGATGATGAAATGGTTCTGTGAGGGATCCACACCAAATGCAAGCCAAAACAGTGTTACACATTTAATAGACTGGAGCAATCCTAATTCGTAGTATCTCATAGTTGCAGGTGAAAGCACAATGTTTTCTGACTTGCATGCCACTGCCTGCTTCAAGCAAACACAGGAGAGTAACAAATAGTCCAGGGAAAGCTATGAAATGAACAGTCATCAAGCTGGAAACCATACAAATGTACAGTAAAAAAAAAATCATAAATGACTCTTCACAAAGAAACAGACATTCACAACTGTTGTGTTATGGAAAAAAAGCCATCTACTGCTATTTTCAAAAGGTTGAACATAATCTGCGATTAGCAAATCCTCATGAAGGGGGGGATTGGATGTATGGCAGGCAGCTAATTTTCAAAATCTCTGTGAAAGAGGTGACAGTGAACCAGGTGGCCAACATGAGAAATTTGGTAGGGATGGACTTAACAGATGCTACCAAGTCTCCACTGTAGATGTTCTAGTAGTAGAGTTAGCCTTTTAAGAAAAGTGGATCCTGTAACAGAGTAAATCCCATAATGAGGATGTGATGATGATGATGATGGTTTTATGCAGCATGGTGGCTCAGTGGTTAAGATCTCTGCCTCTCACAGTTCTAGGGTCTGGGGTTCAATCCTGATCCCTGTCCACTATCTATTTATTTGCATGTTCTCCCTTTGCATAGGTTTTCCCCACATACTCTGGTTTCCTCTCCCCTGCCAAAAACACACTGGTTGATTAGCTAGTCTAAACTGCCCATGCATATTGCATTCACCTTTGCCTTCATGGCCCAGGCTGTGGCTGAGAAAGGTCTGAAGACTAGTTCGTTTGTCCCATTACCAAGTTAATGAATGAAAATGGATGGATTAAACCCAGTGGAGTGGGTGGTGCAAGATTGACCAGTATCTGCAGGGTATATAACATATATGAGAGCATTAGCATAGCATAGGTTTTGATTAATTCCATTGTAATGTAGGATTTGTGACTTGTTGAATTTTCTTCATGTGTGATCCAGAACATGTATGAAGATGAGGCAAGGCTTCACGGTTAAGACAGTAACAGTTGAGGAGTGTAGCATTATAGAGATGATCTGCCTGTAGAGCCCCTTTTTTTTTGCAGAAAAGTGGATCCCATGATGGAGTGAATCAGTTTCGAGAGAATGTGAATATATGATTAGTGTTCTGAATTCTCCTTGCTCTATGAAAATCTTGATAATTAACTTCAGAAGTCACTTAATGTTCCATTGCATTAGCGTAAGAATGAAGAACACAGTCCTTGATCACAGTTTGTACTAATCAGAATGTAAAGTTCTTAATTTTCTGCCAGTCACCGTATAACTGTATGTGTAACTGTCATACGAGGAACTATTTAGTCCTTCCTGATGTATTCTGCATGATTTAGTTATGCATTTTAATTTGTGTGATTATATTTTATGTAGGTGTTCTTCTAGGACAGATTTTGAGAAACATCTCCTTAGCAATGAACACCACTTCACCACAGCATCAGAAACTAATGGTATACTCTGCGGTAAGTTTTGGCTTTGTACAGTGTTAGATTCACCAAGTACCTTTAGAAGTGAATTCTCTTTATGTTTAACAGATGAAGGGACACTTTACAAAAGTTTCATGTGTTAAAGATAAAACATATATACTTCAGGTGGAAATCATCTTCAGGTGTAATGGGCTTTCCACTGCCTTACTGAGCTTCCTGTGGCATGCTCATGACACAAGTCTTGAACACCTTTAATGAGACTTTCCTTTGTACAATGTCTTTCTTGCAGAGAAGCATGCTGTAGCAGAGAGAGAGAGAGAGAGAGACACTTCGGTAAGCCATCCAACAGCAGATCTTCCGAAAAAACGTAAAGATAGAGACAGACCGCACAGGTCCAAACCTACCGATGACGCTCCCATTAAGCTAGTCATTAGTTCTCCGGTCCTCAGTGAGGTGCTTCAAAGCCTCTGATGCCCAATTCTGTGGATTTGCAGGACACTACAGAGACCCTTTCGGAGTCCGGTATGCAGCAAAACTCTTTTTCGACTAAGGATCCTGCGGTCATCTCTACCTTGGATGGGTCCGGAGCCGCTGAGCAGGCACCGGCTTCAGAGGAAGTCCTTTGCACTGCCAATTCTTGACACAACCCGTCTTCTTTCGTGACTACCGTTCTTTCGAAAATGACCGAGTTTCTTAGGCCCAGGGTACAAACCACACCCAAGAAACCGACGACCCAATCTCAGGCACCTGCTTCCTTGCCTCGTCTCAAATGCTTAAAATGATGGAAGACCTTATCATGCTGATCAGGGGTACCCAAGCTACCCCCTCCAAAAGGAAAAGAGATCCGTCACTTGTAGTTTTGTCTGAACAAGAGTCAGATGACTCTGATGCATCTGAATATGAAGACATGCAGCCCTTTCTACTTATGAGGAGTCTGATGCAGAGGATTCCATCTCTTCAGCCTCTTCCCCAGAGGATTTTTCCTTTGGGGAAACCCTTCATACCTTAAGGGAGCATTTCCAATGGGAGAGTCAGGACTACCCTCAGTCTAAAAAGAGACTCAGGGAATTCTTAGATCTTCCACAACATAGACCCCTGGCCATCCCCCCAGTCCTGGATGTTGTGGAGGACATTTTCCTGGAATCCAGCTTGACTCCTGACACCTTCCCTCCTACACCCAGAAAACCAGACAGGTATTATAGAGTACCTGACTCTCACAATTTTCTTTTTAAAAAATCCTACTGCTGATCCTGAGGTAATTTCTCAAGGGCCAAAAGGGATTAAAGCAACCTCTGCTAAGAATCCCACCTCCTCAGATAGCGATTCCCGAGCACTAGACAGATGGGGTAAAAAAGTACACACCTAGTCTTGCTATCAGGGCACTAAATTATCACTTCCATATGTTAAAATTTCAGCAACATGCACCGGAACTCCTCAAACAAAAAAATGTCTTAATTTCCTGCTTGTGCAGAATCTAAAGAGAAGAGTTAATGCATTCTGCAAGTCAAGTAACTAAACACACCTTACACTGTGGTTTTGCTTCCCTAGAAGCTTCTTGCAGGGCAGCAGTCACCGGATCTGTCATTAGAAGGCATGCATGGCTTAAGGAACAGCCCTTGCCAGACCATGTCAAATCTAAATTGTTGGATGCCCCCTTGCACAAAGACAACTTTTTTGGCACTAAAGCAGAAAAGGTCTTAAAGATGAAAGAAAAAGCAAAATCTATGCAGACAGTTAAGGATTTCTTACAGGTCCAGCCACCCAGATTCAGCAGGCATTGTCCCACCAAGCACTGGTCCTTTCCTGCTCCCACTAAGCCAGTCCAGCCCTGACCCCGGGAAACCAGACCCCCCAGAAAGCAGCCACAGGGAATGCAGAGATCTAAGCAGTGGACTACCTCCACTTCAAAACCAGGGAGTTCTAAGACACCCCCTTATGGTAAGAACTCACAATGACTCACCTCCCCCACCCCCTCCCTCTGCCCACCTTCACTTACCCCTAAGAGGAAAACTCTGCTTTCACGCAAGCACCTGGGCCACCATTACCAACGACCGCTGGGTTCTCAACATAGTGTCCCAGAGATACACATTTTCTTTCCACACCCTTCCTACCCTAAAAGGGTTCCCAGATCTACCTCCAAACCAGTGGGCAGAGGCTCAAAAGCAAGTCCTTTCCCTGCTCTCTCTGAGGGCAGTAGAGCACATTCATGCAGAACAGATAGGCCACGGCTTTTACTCCAGACTTTTTCTGGTACCCAGAAAAGAGGGCACCTGATGCCCCATCCACGATCGAGCTATTCTGAAAGCCTTCCTGGTGATCCCAAAATTCAAAATGCTCACCCTCCAGCAGCTGCTGCCCATGCTCTCCAAAGATGCTTGGCTAGCCGCCCTATACCTAAAAGAGGCCTACCTCCACATTCCTTTCAGGGAGTCATGCAGGAAATATCTCTGATGTTCATCGTGTTTCACTGTTGCAGTCATTACTCTTGGGTTATCCTGCTGGCAGGCTACCCGCAGTCGGCCTGAGTTCCAAAGTCTAGGTCCGGCATCAGTTGCTGTCGCCTCTTCCCTGATGTCAGTGTGCCAGGGGTATAAAAGATGCAGCTGACACCATTTTCTTCAGTCTTTCTTGCCGTGCAGTGCCCGAAGCAAAAGCAGTTCGCAAGTGCCGGTCGGCCAACTCCTGAGATTTTCAAAGCTGAATTTCAGAACTGAAGTCTTCATTAAAGCGAAGTACCCCGTTGGGGAAACTTTTTTCTTGCTCCAGACCGATGTCAGAAAAAGTTAACAATTGTATTTCTTGTGGGAAGCAAATACCTCATAAGGATTTTCACTCTTACTGTATTCCTTGCCTAGACCCTGATCACAACATTGCTAGCTGTCGGTTTTGCGCTAGATTCAACCAACACACTATCAAGCGTCGGTTCGATTTTGCATTTCATTACTTTGGGCGAAGATTTAATTATATAATGCCAGCGGAACAGCCGACAACCGGAGTTTACAAAAAATGCAAGGACAAGGATAGGCATCCGAGGTCCAAAACCGACGACGAAGCCTCTTCTAGGCCAGTTGCCGGTTTGCCGGTTCTCAGGCGCTTTCGCAGCCCCTGGCACCCGCTACCTCAGAGCCACAGGCCACTTCCGACTCCCACGTGGAGCCGACTGGGCCTCTGGATACTCAAGGTATTGGACACTCGGAAATCAATCCCTCAGATGGGTCCGGAGCTGCTGAGCAGGCATTGGCTTCTGAGGATGTCTTCAGACCTACACAACTATATATTAAGCCATCCTCAGCTTCAAAGACTAAAGCAGCTCTAAAGACAAAGAAACAAGTACAGCATTCTCCTACTCAGACTTCCATGCCTAAAGAACAGATGCTCATAATGGCCGAAGACCTAATTACTTTGATCAGGGGCTCCCTTCCCCCTCCTGATAAGAGGCCTAGGCAAGAGACAGACTATGACTCTTCTGATCAGGTATCTATTTCCTCTGATTCTTCTTCTGAACAGGATTTTTCCATACTTCCCTATGAGGATTCTGATGCTGAAGAATCCATTCCTTCAGCCTCTCCTCCTGAGGACTACTCTTTTGGGGAAATACTGCATACTATGAGGGAGCATTTCCACTGGGAGAGCCAAGATTATTCTGAGTCTAAGAAAAGGCTCAGAGATTTCCTGCTACTTCCTCAGCATAGACCCCTTGCCATTCCTCCTGTTTTAGACATTGTAGATGTATTTTCAGAGTCCGGACTATCCCCTGACTCTTTACCCCCTGCACCTGCTAAGCCAGACAGATACTACAGTATCCTGGATTCTCATAAATTCCTATATAAAAACCCTGCTGCTGACCCAGAAACTATATCTCAGGGTCCCAAGGGGGTTAAAGCTGCTACTGCGAAAAACCCTGTCCCCTCTGATAGGGATTCTAGGGCTCTAGACAGATGGGGGAAAAAGTATACACTTCTGCACCCTGGGTGTAAGAGCTTTAAATTGTCAATTTCATATGCTTAAATATCAGCAATATTTACTGTCACTACTTAAACAGAAAATGTTGACAAATACTGAATGTTTTGAGAACAAGGAATTGCAGGATTTATTGCATGCAACTGAACAAGTTGGAAAGCATACTTTGCAATGTGGTTATGATTCACTGGAGGCCTCTCGCAGGGCCGCTTTTACAGGTTCTGTTATTAGAAGGCATGCTTGGTTAAAGGAACAAAATCTGCCTGATCATGTTAAAGCAAAATTATTAGATGCACCATTACAGCATGATACTTTATTTGGTACTAAAGCAGAAGAAGTGTTGAAAAAAATGGGGGATAAAGCAAAATCCATGCAGACAGTCAAGGATTTCTTACAGGTAGAGCCACCCAGGTTTAGCAGGAACTGGCCTTCTAAAAATTGGTCCTTTCCAGTCTCAGACAGATCACAAAGAGGCAGATCTCAGCCCCAAGGCTCATACAGGCCTAAACAATGGGGTGCAGGTGCTCCTACCTCCAAAAGCGGAGAAGACAAATCACAACCTTACAGGAAACAGTCCCAATGATTTTCCTCTACCAGTTCCAAGCGGTTTCCTTTTGACAGCTCCCTTAGGGGGAAAACTAGCACTTTTTTCATCAAATTGGCAAATGGTTACCCAAGACAAATGGGTTTTGAACATAGTGTCCCAAGGCTACAGGTTCCATTTCCACACCCTTCCAAGGTCAAAGGGCATGCCAGACCTGCCACACAATTAATGGGCAGAGGCACAAAAACAAATTACAGCCCTCATGGACATGAGGGCCATTCAGCAAGTACAACAACAAGAGCAGGGGCAAGGATTTTACTCCAGACTTTTTGTAGTGTCCAGGAAGGACAAAACCTGGAGACCAATTCTGGACCTATCTATACTAAATACGTTTCTGGAAGTTCCAAAATTCAAGATGTTGACTCTTCAGCAGCTACTGCCCATGCTGGGCAAGAGGGCTTGGCTAGTAACTTTGGACCTAAAAGAGGCATACCTGCATGTCCCATTCAGACAGTCTTGCAGAAGATACCTCAGATTCTTAGCTGGCTCAATGCATTACCAATTCTCTGCACTGCCCTTTAGCTTATCTACTACGCCCAGGGTCTTTACAAAATGCCTGGCACCAGTAATTGCGTTTTGCAGACTAAAAGGAATTCAAATTTATCCCTACTTGGACTGCCTAATTCAAGCAGAGAACAAAGACACTCTTCTAAAGCATCTGCCGTTTGTAAAAAGATTACTAATTGGCCTAGGGTACACAGTAAACGAAAATAAATCAAAACTAGTGCCCTCTCAAGAGATAATATTCCTGGGAGCAAGCTTAAATACAACTGCCCCAGATGGCTTATCTCACGCCAGACAAGCAAAAACAACTGACTACTTACTTCAAGAAATTGGCAACAAAAACCCACTTATTTGCAAGGAAAATCCTGCAGGCCTTGGGTTTCATGGCATCCTGCATTCCACTAATTCCATATGCTAGACTGCATATGAGGAAACTACAATGGTATCTAAAAAGTGTTTGGACTCAGCATTGCCACAGCCTGGAGACAGTAATTGCACTCATTCCCTGCCTACAACAGGAGTTTCGATGGTGGGCAGAAGCCTGTCACCACAACAAGGGTCTGCCATTCAGATTACCCAGAGCCAGACAGACACTGATAACGGATGCATCAGATTATGCCTGGGGGGCCCATATGGCAGGAAAATGTATTCAGGGCACATGGCCTGCAAACCAGATGCATCTTCACATCAATCAAAAAGAGATGCTAGCTGTTCAAAATGCCCTGACAGCTTTCAAGGACCTGCTTCATCCAGGACAATTACTAATGAAGACAGACAACACTACGGTCATGTGGTACATAAACAAGCAGGGAGGTACTCATTCCTACCCCCTCTGCAGACAAGCAGTGACCTTATGGGACACAGCATTGGCCTTTCAACTACACCTGCAAGCTCAATTCCTGCCAGGAAAAGCAAATACTCTGGCAGATGAACTAAGCAGAAACATCATGGATCCCCACGAATGGAAACTGGATCCACAAGTCTTCAGGATGATAACAAGGAAATGGGGATGCCCCAGAGATAGATCTATTTGCCTCCCCGCACAACTGTCAATTGCAGAGATTTTGCACAAGGACTTACCACAAGCAAGCATGGAAAGTGGACGCCCTATCATTCAGCTGGAAAAATCTAACAGTATATGCTTTTCCCCCACTACCTATCCTTCCCAGAGTACTCCTAAAGGTCAGACAAGAGAAGCCAAAAATGATTCTGATTGCACCAGACTGGCCACACCAGCACTGGTACCCAATCCTGAAGAGCTTGTCTCAAGGTCCAGCATGGATATTGCCTCAAGCTTCTCACTTGCTGACCCAACAAAACAGTCAGATCCTGCACAGCCAACTCAGGACCTTAAATCTGGCAGCATGGCGGATAATGTAGCCATAATGAACACTCCCCTTTCAAAAGCAGTTATGGATGTTATCTTGGAGGCCAGGAGGCCCAGTACCAGAAAGTCTTATGCAGAAAAATGGAAGAGATTCTGTGCTTGGAACCAGGAACAAGACATTGACACATCTGTACCAAACATTCTTCAGATTTTACAGTACCTGACTGAGATGCTGAACAAAGGCCTTTCTTTCTCATCAATTAAGATTTATGCCTCTGCCATTTCTGCACATTACAATACGGAACTACCTATCTTTTTCTCAATCTTTTCTTTAATAAGGCAGTACCTGAGAGGGGCCAAAGACATTAGGCCTCCAAGGAGAGCACCAATTCCTGCCTGGGACCTCAATTTTGTTTTGGAAAAACTCACACTGCCTCCTTCCGAGCTAGCATCAACAGCGGATATTAAATTCTCATCCTGGAAAACAGCTCTGCTCCTAGCCATTACCTCTGCAAGAAGAGTCTCGGAGTTACAAGCACTCATGGCTGTGGAACCTTTCATCATTTTTCATCCAGACAGGGTTTCTCTGAGGACAAACCCTACATTTTTGCCTAAGGTGGTGTCCAGTGTGGTCCTCAATCAAACCATTCACTTGCCTACCTTTTATCCAAATCCACAGAACAAGGGGGAGAAAATTCTGCATTCTTTGGATATACACAGGCAGTTACGCTTCTACTTGGACAGAACTAAAGCTTTCAGAAAGACTGAGCAACTTCTAGTGTCGTATACTGCAGGATCACAAGGAAAGGCTATCTCAAAACAGACTATTTCTAAATGGATAGACCACTGCATCCATTTCCGCTATTCTCAACATGGCAAGTCAGTGCCTAAGGGCATTAGGCCTCATTCCACCAGAGCAGCAGCCACTCCAGCAACCTTTCTCAGGGGAGTACCAACCAAAGAAATCTTAGAGGCTGCAACTTGGAGTTCAGTGCACACCTTTACAAAGCAATACCACTTGCCTCTAGGCGCTAAGTCCAGAGCAGGCTTTGCCACTGCAGTTCTGCAGGGTCTCATAGCCTCTCCTAATCCTATATAGCGCAGCCACCCTTCCTCAGCTTTGGGATTCAACCCAAGAGTAATGACTGCAACAGTGAAACACGATGAACATAATAGTACAGTTGTGTGCCTACCATAAATGTAGATGTTCGAGTGTATTCACTGTTGCAGTCCAGGTTACCCACCCACCATCCCCCTTCTCTTTGCTGGGCCTTATCTGCACTTCTCTATCCTGTACATCCTTTTTGGTGTATTTGCTTGTAGATGAAGGAAATGTTATTTTTGTGTATGCATTTCTTTTTGATGTATATATTTTTCAGCCTAGCTATTTGGGGCACCTGACATATGGGGCAAGAAAAACTGAAGAAAATGGCGTCGGCTGCATCTTTTATACCCCTGGCGCACTGACGTCAGGGAAGAGGCGACAGCAACCGACGCCGGACCTAGACTTTGGAACTCAGGCCGACTGCGGGTAGCCTGCCAGCAGGATAACCCAAGAGTAATGACTGCAACAGTGAATACACTCGAACATCTACATTTATGGTAGGTACACAACTGTACTTTTCATGGCAGGATCTCAGCACATTCAGTTCTCTGCGCTTCCCTTTGGCTTATCTACTGCTCCCAGAGTTTTCACAAAATGTCTGGCTCCGGCCATTGCCTTTTGCAGACAAAGGAATATCCAGATTTACCTATACTTAGACAACTGCCTAATTCAGGCAGACAGCCAGGAAAAGCTGCACAAGCACCTGGCCTTTATAAAGTCCCTACTAACCTCCCTAGGGTACACCATCAATGAAAAGAAATCCAAACAGGTGCCCACCCAAAGGATTATATTCCTGGGAGCAAGCCTGGACACAGCATCCCAGATGGCATTCCTTACACCAGAAAAGCAAATTTTCCTGACAGCCTACTTCTCTCAACTAGCCACCAGACCCCCAGTTATCTGCAAGGAAGATCTTGCAAGCTCTGTGGTTCATGGTGTCTTGCATACTACTCATTCCGTATACCAGACTGCATATGAGGAAACTTCAGTGGTACCTAAAAAGCCTTTGGTGTCAACACTCTCAAGACCTGGAGACTCTTATACCTATAATTACTTGGGTCTATATTGGAGCATCAAACATTTAATAGTTTGAATCACTAAAGGTCGACCTTTATTGATTAAACTATTAAAATTTCAAATGTTCATAAAAGTAAATAAAAAAAAAAAATCAGAAGGGTGTAGGCAGTGGGGCAAGCCCCCCTGCACTCTACACCCCCCGCTACTTAAAATATACCGACTCCGAGACTGCACTACATTGAAGTAAACAGAAATCTCCCCTTACAGAGCTTTCCGTTTACCTGTTCGATGTTCTGCACTTTCACTATTCTCGTGTCGACAATGTCGGATTCGACACTGTCAGCTTTCGAGAATATAATATAGACCCTAATTCCTTGGCTCAGAAAAGATTTTCTTTGGTAGGCAACAGCTTGCTCCCACAACAAGGGACTACCTTTCTCAACACCCCCCGCCACCCAGATCCTCACCACAGATGCATCAGACTATGCCTGGGGTGCACACCTGAACGGCAGGTGCATACAGGGCCAATGGAGCCCACATCTAATCCCTCTGCACATCAACCAAAAAGAGATGATGGCTGTCTGGCATGCCTTGATAGCTTTCTCTCCCTAGGGGCTCTCCTGATCAAACCAGACAACACCACTGTGATGTGGTATATCAACAAGCAGGGAGGGACTCGATTCCAAAATGGTGGTCGGCTAGTGAACTGCATCTACACAGAGCTCCTTACTTCAATTTACAGTTAGCAAGTTTATTATCTTTCTAAAGCTACGGGAAGCTCCTAGAAATAAGGACAAATCTTTTATTGTTGGTCTGTTTGGACTTTACAGCACTCCTGATCTATAAAAAGCTAAAATTAAGTCACAAAACCTATATTTCTCTTCAAAGCATCATACTCACAGAGACTGACAAGGCCGGAATACAGTTTTACCACTCCGAAGACCACATGGCCAGGCAACTGAAATCTTCAAGTGATCCTGTTATTATGGAAACACAAACAACAAAAGCCAAATCTTCAGCAATTTTTTCGCCAGAAAAGGAGAACATTTCAAAAAGGCAAAAAACTAACAAACAGCAGTCTGAACCTAGCAAAAATAATGTTAATTCTAACGAGGATACCAGCTTTCATATGGAGGAACTAAGGCAGGCCTTACTTCCCATACATTCAGCTATACAAAATTTCTCAGAACAACTCTCAAATATAGGAAAGTCTATTAATCAAATTGTTGATAGAGTGGACACGCTTGAACTAAAAACACAGTCAAATGAACATCTAATACAATCACTTTCTGATGAGTTATCTACCAAATCTGATGCCATAAAAGAATTACAACTGAAATTAACTGATCTAGAAGCAAGAAGTCGGAAAAACAATATCCTGATAAGGGGTCTACCTGAGAACTATGATAATCAGGGCTTACTTTCCATCACCAAACAAATATTTGAAGCCCTATTACAGTTAGATGGAGACAAGCCTGAAATAATCATTGAAAGAGCTCATCGTGCACTCCGTAAGCGCCAAGACACCCTTATTCCCCGTCAAGTGTACACTAAACTTCTCAACTATCAAATTACACAACAGATCTTATCGTCTGCAAGAAAACACAATCCTTTCATGTGGAAAAATCATAAAATTACTTTTTCCCAGGACTTTCCTCTTGTCATCAAAGAAAATAGACGAAAAATGGCTCCGTTTTGTTAGAATCTCATTCAAAGGAACATAAGGTTTCAAATGCGCTATCCCAGTACACTAATTTTTTATAACAAGGAAGTTAAATACACAGCTACCACACAAGCGGAGGCAAAATCAGCCTTTATCAAGGCTTTTAATGAATCTCCAGCTGAATAATATGAGTATGTGTTTCTGTATATTAAAAGGTTTGGTATAGCTTCGCTGAGCGTACCTGTTGTTTGAATTACAAACCCGTTTTTCAGAAATGTTGCACTGTCTTGTTTGTTCTAGGATGTCATAACCTTATAAATTTAAATCCCATATATTAGATTTCCTCACTATAGTAAAGGCGCGTTTGTTGGGAACAGTCCTGGTGGTTGCTGTCTGCAACTGGGACCTATTAACATGTAACGCTTCCGGGAGCTCACGCAATACGCTCTCGCTAATGCGAGGATTGTTTAGTTTTTACTCCACAATCAAACTCTTTGATATTTACCTTTGGTCTTATGCAAACACGTGCGATCGAGTTGTGGGGTGCTTCTGCAACCGGAACGGATCCGAAGTTTGTCAGGAACAGAATATGGCTTTGATAAACTGCTATCAATGCAATCTCTTGTTCCTAGAGCTTAAATACATGTGTTTATGTGCTTCAGTCGTTTGACACTTATAACGGGTTGTCATATATTAAATGAAAGATGACATGGTTGCTGTTGCGGGACTTTTTACTTATTCTGGTGTAGGGAAGCTATTCATACTGGTTGTGTCAATTCATTTGCAACTAGAAAAATTCCAGGTTTCACTCGGGGGTGAAGCTGCTACCAAATCTGTTTTCTCTTTCCAACTGCTTTCATAATTCCTCGAAAGCAAGAAATAGGTTTGTTTGCCTACTAGGTGAATAAAGATGCTAGTTTTTGGCAGTTTTAGCACGAGGTCAGATAATGAGTATAGAGTATGTGAAACTTATATTCAGAATATATTTAGCCATATATTATAAGTAAGGTTTGAATATTGTTCAAATATTACCTTAAGCTGTTACACTTGCTACATGGTTCGCATAATTTAGGTGAATGTTAAAATGTTTTATGGTTCATGGATGTTCTCTATGTGCAGATTTACTGTAACATTTAAAGATGTGTATTCTATAACTATTGCTCTTATATGTATCCATTGATGGTTTCTGCTTAGAGTCATTTTTTTTTTTTTTTTAAAGGGAAGAAGGTAAAAAAAATAGGAAAGAAAAATTAGACTTCTTTTAGCTTGTTTAAATGAACAGACGTGTCAACATATCATTAATGTGGACATTTTCGTTTCTAACACAAACGCACGTCACTTTACATTTAACTTTAGACTTTTAGGGATGCTTGTTAAGTGTAGTGCTAGTGATCTAGGATGACGGTCTGCTGGAATAGTAATATCTTGTATATATGTATAGATTTGTTTTGGTTATTGTATGTATGTTTTTTTACTTCTTCTACTAAGGTGATGGGGTGGTTAGGCACTGGGGTCTGTCAGAGGAAGTGTTTTGCTACCGGTAAATACACTGCTATACCTCTTGTAAAGATAACTTTAATATGGCTGTTGGTACTCCTTCTTGTCATGTACCTTAAGACAATATTTATTAAACTGTTTTTTTTTTCCAAACAAGCATAATAATAAATTTCCAATCATACAACAATTCATTATGTTTAGTTAAATCCCGGGTTCTATGAACTGGCTTATAGATTGCTGGAATATTAAAGGTTTACAAAATAATGCAAAAAAAAACCCTTCTAATGCACCTTATCTTCAAATCGCAGGCTAATGTTTGTTTCTTACAAGAAACGCATCTGTCAAAAGAGTGTTGGGAGAAAATCTCTAACAGAAAATGGATTAGAGCTATAATAGCAGATGGAGATAGTTCCAACTCTAGGGGCGTAGCCATAATAATTAAGAAACAATTCCAGGGCATTATAAATGAATCTAAATCTGACAAAAATGGGAGATGGTGCTATTTCACCTGCAGTATCCCAGACCTTGCTAAACCAGTCTTATTTTTGAATCTATATGGACCCTGTTATCAACAGCATATTTTCATTTTGGAGATTTATAACATTCTGTGTTCATTTCAAGATCATCTTTTTATTATAGGTGGCGACTGGAATGCAGTAATAAACTCCAGATTTGATCGCACCAGTAATTCTCCCTCGTACAACTTTCAAGCCTCTATAGCTTTAGAGGAACTCATATCAGACTTTAACCTTGTGGACACTATCACATTTAGCAGCAACCAATCCAAAGAGAGTATGTATACTTTTTACTCTAATTGCCATAAATCCTGGTCACGCTTAGATTTTTTTCTTAATTTCCAACTATTTCTCCAAGTTTAGAAATACCTTTAATTGTGAACCCAGATCTTTATCAGATCATGCAAAAATTTCTCTTAAAATTTCTTTTGCACAGATTAAATATTCACATACTAATTGGTCCCTTAACAATAACTTACTACAGGATAAAGAAATTGTGAATAGAATTAACAATTCCCTATCTGATTTGTTTACAAATTTTGAAAATTCTCAAATTGCACTAGATGTACAATGAGCAGCTTGTAAAACCGAGTTAAGAGGTTATTTAATTAGTAAAGCCTCTTTCTTTAAAAAACTCAATAAAAAAAAGGAATCAAGCTTGGTTTTAAAACTCGCGTCCTTAGAAAGAGACTTAAGATTACATCCAGATCCAGAGACTGAGAATTTGATTATCACAACTCGTAAAGAATTACTAGAGTTACATCTGCATAATTACTCTTTACAGGAACAGAAATTCATCGCAACCTATTCTGAATGGGCGCAAATTCCTTCGAGAACACTTTCCAGAATAATCAAAAACAATAATGGTACATCAACAATCCCAATTCTCCATCACAAAGGGAAAATATATAAATCGGACTCCGAAATAATTCAGCTATTCTACGACTTATATTCTGACATATATAGCAAGAACAACTATACTTCTTCTAATTCACAAATGGAAACTTTTCTTAACTCAATCACATTTCCTACTCTCAATTCGACCAATCTTTACTTTCATCTCCGCTAAACATCCAAGAGATCCAAAATGTTATAAGCAATCTAAAAATAGGCAAATCCCCTGGGCCAGACGGGTTTACCACCAACTTCTTCAAATCATTCAATCATAAAATTGCTCCTATTCTCCTAAAAGTATTCAATTTCATTATAAAAAATGGCATTTCGGCCCTACACTGGAATAATTCAAAAACAATTCTATTACCAAAAAATAACCAGGATAAAACAGACCCACACAACTATAGACCTATCTCGCTTATAAATGTGGACATCAAAATTTTTGCAGCAGTACTAGCCAATAGACTCAAACAGATAATGCCACATATAATATCACCTGATCAAGCTGGCTTTATGTCAAGTAGACACACATGGGACAACACACTAACATTGGATTCCCTTATACAGTTTACTAAAAAAGAGAATAATTCATTATATGCGCTTACGCTGGATGCATCCAAAGCAATTGACAGGGTGAACTGGGACTTCTTGTTTGCTACTCTGTCACATTTTAATATACCTAAATCCTTTTCAGATATGATTAGAATTCTATATACAAATTCACACACTTTCTTATATATAAATAAAAAATGCTCCAACAAAATTTTGATTACTAATGGAACTAGACAAGGTTGTCCTCTCTCCCCCTTCCTTTTTAATCTATTTATTGAACCTTTCTTCTTATACATCACCCAGAATACACATAATTTTATACCCAGAATTCTTAATACTCAAGTAACACTATCGGCATTTGCGGATGATCTAAACATATATTTCCAATTGCCTAACACTGATCTTCCAAAAATTCTAAGTGCAATCAGTAAATTTTCTGATGCGTGTGGTTACCAAATCAATGAAAAAAAATCTCACATTTTCCCAATTAATCCGGAATCACATAAATCTTTTCTTTTTTCTGAGTTACCTTTTCATATATCATATCATCTCAAGTATTTAGGCATTAACTTTGATCACAATAAAGCTTCTATGCTTCAAAACAATCTACTTAAGTCATGGTCTAATATATATCAAGACTTACAAAGATGGAAACTGTTAAATTTAACATTTCTCTCCAAAGTAGCCATTGTGAAAATGAATCTCCTACCCAGACTTCTCTATCAATTCAATGCGACAAATATAATAATTTCAAATAAGCTATTTTCACAAATTAATAAAGACATAGCAAAATTTCTTTGGTTTCCTAAGAAAGTTAGGATCTCCTATTCCAAACTGAGTCTTCCCAAAGAAAAAGGAGGTGTGGGCCTTCCAAATTTCTATCTTTATTATATGATTATATGTTCTAATAGACTGTGGTCCATCTCAAACATGAGTAGGAAAACTCTAAATCTTATTACCCGGCTTGGATGAAGTTATGGAATCGACATATAACGAGCAATAATATAAATCCTAAAGCTATTCCCTTTTTTAACGCCTATCTCTCTTAATAATTTGAAATTACATCCAATGTTGAAATTTAAAATTAAAATATTTCAAAAACTGATTAAAGACATTAACCTTGAGTATGCTCTTTTACTTCTTCAACCAATACACCTTAATCCAAATCTAAAAATCAATAATAAATTTATAGACCTTACTGAATTTCCTCTTATCAAAGATCTTATGGTCTGGGATATTTTTAAATATAAGTCTGCTTCCTTAGTAGAGTTACGGGCAATGCTGAGGGTAAACAACAAATACACAATTATTCTCCGTCAAATAAGAGACCTAATAATATCACAAACTAGTAATATATCTTCTGTCTCTCAGGAAATTGATAAATTAACTGAAATTATTAATACAATATCAAATCCTAAAAATACGATTTCAGTCTCTTATAAATTATTATACCCCCTACTTTACAAAGAGGTATGCCTTTTCGCCAGTTACTGGGATAATCAAGGTTTATCTATTACAATTGATCAAAAATTACTAGCTATAAAAACTACTATAGAGCTATCTCCTTTCAAAAAACTACTATACACTCAATTGATGTCAAATAATAATGCTTATTACACCCCCGTTATACTAAATAAATTTGATGCCAATAGATCCACTGTTTGCACTTGTTATCCCTTCCCGAGAGCCGATCTACTTCATATTATGTGGCACTGCAAACACTCTTATAAACTTTGGTGTTCTCTTAAAGTGCGTCTTAAAAAAATGGGGTACTATAGTTCTACACTGTCTTGGGATACGGCTATTTTAAATATTCCACCTCCCAAGATATCAAAAATCAACTTTCATATCCTAATCATTTTATGTTCTCTCATCAAAATGTACATCATATTTAACTGGTTGGATCGCAGTAAATTGTGTTGGAGGGGTTTTAAAGAGATGGCAATTAAATATATCTCTGCACAAAAGCTAATCATAAAGAGCATTAGGAAGAAAGCTTATTTCAATAAACTTTGGAGAAGTTTATTTGAAGTGATTTTGTGTGAATAAATTATGTCAAGGTGCACAAGGTTCTTTATTCATATGTTCTGTATTCTCCAATACGAGAGGTTTTTTTTTTTCTTTTTTTTGTACAGGAGTACCACATTCCTTTAAACAAGAGGTCTGAAATTTTTTTTTTTTTTTCACATAGTCAGGGTAGCTGGTTATTGATGTAAATAGTTGTTTATATTAAGTGGTTAGGTTTAGTTAGTTAACAATGCATGTCTTAGTACTATGTTCCTTTTTATTATAGACCTCCCTTTCTTTGTACTTGAATTTTAATTCTATGTGTTCTTCTACTGTATGCATTGTTTTTATTTTTCTTTTTATGAAATAATAAAAGATTATTGGAGAAAAAAAAAAACAAGCAGGGAGGGACTCACTCTTACCCTCTATGCAGGCTGGTCATGACCCTTTGGCACACAGCCTCTGCCATGCAACTCCAAATGTTAGCACAATTCCTACCAGGTTCTCTTAGCTCTCTAACAGACCAGTTAAGCAGAAATCTTCTGGACCCACACAAGTGGCAGCTCAACAGAAGAACCTTCACCCTAATAACTCAGAAATGGGGCACCCTGAAGGTCGACCGCTTTGCCTCCCACACCAACAATCAACTCAGCAAATTCTGCACCAGGGAGCATCACTGCATGGCTTGGAAAGTGGATGCCCTGTCCTTCCCCTGGGTCAGTCTATCGGTCTATGCCTTTCCTCCACTACCTCTCATCACCAGAGTAATGCTCAAAATAAAGGAGGAAAAACCAAGGACAATTCTTCTAGCTCCAGACTGGCCTCGCCAGCACTGGTACCCCTCGCTGTGCAGCGTGTCCCCACTGTCACCATGGCATCTTCCTCAGATTCCAAACCTCGACCCAGAGGGAAGGGGAATTCATGCATCCCCAATTGCAGACGCTCAGTTTGGCAGCTTGGCTTATTCCCTAACCCCCGATCAATCTGCCAACCTCAGTAAACTGGTTCTAGATGTTAAATGTGAGGCCAGACACCCTAGCACTAGAAAGTCTTATGCTGACAAATGGAAAAGGTTCTGCACCTGGATTCAGGTAAGGGAGCCAATATGGTACAGCCCTCCCTCCCTCTCATCCTGGATTACTTAGCTGACCTGCTACACAGTGGCCTCTGCTATCTCTGCTGATTTCCCCACTGAGCAGCCCCTTTTCTCACACCCCTTGATCAAACTGTTCCTAAGAGGGGGCTAGCAACATGAGGCCACCCAGAAGAGCACCAGCCCCAGATTGGGACCTTAACTTTTTGTTAGAAAAGCTCACCCTGCCCCCCCCCCCCCTTCAAACCAGCTTCTTCTGCAGAGCTAAAATTTCTCTCCTGGGAAACAGCTTTCCTTCTGGCCATCACTTCAGCCAGAACGGTCTCCGAGCTGCAAGCACTAATGGCTGTGGAACCCTTCATCATCTTCCATGCTGATGAGGTATCCCTCAGAACTAATCCATCCTTCATGCCCAAGGTGGGGTCCAGTGTGGCTCTCAACCAATCCATTCATTTGCCCATCTTTTTTCCTTAAACACAGAATGAGTGGGAAATGATTCTGCACTCTCTAGATGTGCACAGACAGCTCAGATTCTATCCAGACAGGACCAAATCCTTCAGAAAGTCTGAACAATTGCTGGTTAGCTTTGCTACAGGGGTAGAAGGCAAAGCCATCTCCAAACAAACCATTTCCAAATGGATAGCACACAGCATCCATTTCTGCTACAAACAACATGGAAAGCCTCCCCCCAAGGGGTGTCAGGACTCACTCCACCAGAGCAGCCTCCACCTCTGCAGCTTTCTTCAGAGGAGTCCCCACCACGGACATCCTGGAGGCTGTCACCTGGACCATCTGTTCACACTTTTACCAAACATTACCATCTGCCTCTCTTCTCCAAATCCAGGGCAGGTTTTGCCTCTGCAGTCTTGCAGGGCATCCTATCCAGCCCCTAGTTTCCTTGACTGCCTCCACCCATTTCCCCGGATTTGGGAATCAACCCAAATGTGATGACTGCAACAGTGAAACACGAAGAACATAGTACAGTTGTGTACACTTACCATAAATGTAGATGTTCGAGTGTATTCACTGATGTCCTTCAAGAATGCAACTGCAGTCCTTACATATGGGTTGTCCTGCCTCAGGCAGCCCTTCGGTCGGCCGGATTCCAAAGTCTGGGTCCGGCGTCGGCTGATGTCGCCTCTTCCCCGACGTCAGAGCGGCTGGGGTATAAAAGCATCAGCCGACGCCATCTTCTTCAGTCTTTCTTGCCGCGCGGTGCCCGAAGCAGAAGCAGTTCGCAAGTGCCGGTCAGCCAGCTCCTGTGTTTTCAGATCCGAAGTCATCAAAAAGCTAAGTACCCCATTGGGGAACCTTTTCTTGCCTCAGCCGATGTCAGATAAAGCTGCAAAAGTTAATAATTGCTTGTCTTGTGGTAAACAAATACCTCATAAGGACTTCCATTCTTACTGCCTTCCCTGCCTCGGCCCAGACCACGATGTCTCGGCCTGTGCTTGCTTTAATAAGCGCACAATTAGGCGCCGGGCAGAATTTGCTGAAGACTTTTTGGGGAAAATTACTCCTATATCATGCCGTCGGAACAACCGACAGCACATATTTCCAAAAAACGGAAGGACCGGGACCGACATTCATGGCCCGCGACTTCCACCGACACCACGCTAAAGCCTACCGCGAGTGCATCGGTCTCTTCGGAGGCGGTAATTCTACCGCTCCAGGCCGACGACACCGCTTTACCGCAGACTTCGGTCCCGGAGGCTACCCCGGTGCCAGTTGTTGATTTTCCTTCTGAAACCGAAGTCCAAGATTTGCCTGACACCATACCGGTGGACAAAGTTACTCCAGCACGTGGGGCAGCTAGGCCTCCTTTGTCTAGGTCTATCAAGGCCTACACACGTGCTAAGGCAGACAGCCAGGCTAAGTCTCACCCTCCTAAATCTTTTTCACAGGGTCCCACTTCTGATAAACAGATCATGACTTTAGCTGCAGATCTAATTTCTTTAATCAGGGGCTCTCAGGCTCATCCAGACAGAGGTTCTCAGCCGCCTTCAAGCAAAAGGCCTAGGGTTGAGCAGACAGATAACCTTTCCTCAGATGAAGCCTCTGGTGAGTCAGGCCTTTCAGACTCCCAGGAAGAATCCTTCCCGGCCTACGAGGATTCTGATGCTGATGAATCCATTCCCTCTGCCTCTCCTCCTGAGGATATTTCTTTGGGAAATTCTCCATTCCATGAGAGAGCATTTTCAGTGGCAGGGCCAGGATTTCTCCGACTCCAGGAAAAGGCTTCGGACTTTCCTTAAGTTACTCCAGCACAGGCCTTTAGCTATACCCCCAGTGTTAGATGTATTGGATGATGTGTTCGCAGACTCCAGTACTTCTCCTGATTCTCTCCCTCCTGCTCCTGTCAAGCCAGACAGATATTACAGGGTTCCTGAAACTCATAAACATCTCTTTAAGGCCCACTCTGTTGATCTAGAAACTATTTCTCAGGGGCCCAAAGGAGTGGCCACTTCCACGGCCAAAAATCCTTTGCCCGCAGACAGGGAATCTAGGTCCCTGTGGAGGTGGGGTAAAAAAGTTTATACTTCATCTACCCTTGCCATGAGGGCACTTAACTGCCTTTTTCATATGTTTCAGTATCAGGATTTCTTGATTGATGATTTGCAGAAAAAGTTAGCCTCTCCTGAGCCTTTAGATAGAAAGGCCTTGCAGGATTTGGTTCATAATTCTCAGCAGGTTAGCAATCATTTTCTTCAGTGTGGTTATGATGCATTGGAAGCTTCATGTAGGGCAACTATGACAGGGGCCGTCATACGTAGACATGCTTGGTTGAAAGAACAGACATTACCAGATCATGTTAAAGTAAAGCTTCTAGATGCACCTCTGGAAAAAGACAAGCTATTTGGTGCTAATGCACAGGGTGTGTTGAAATCAATTGAGGAAAAGGCTAAATCAGTACAAACAGTCAAAGATTTCCTCAAGGTTCAGCCACCAAGGTTCAGTAGGAATTGGCCTTCGAAGAATTGGTCCTTTCCAGACACTGACAAGTTCCAAAGGGGAAAAAACAGGCGTGCTCGAGGTAGAGGGCAGTACCGAGGCTCCTACAGGGGCATCCAATGGCAACCAACTAATCAGAGAAGTGGCGCAGGAACTTCTACTGCTCCACAGGGACAATCACAATGACTTGACTTTGACACCGCCGACCAAGGCTCAAAGAGAAGCACCTTTAGGGGGAAAATGATCTATATTTTCAAAACATTGGCACGTTTTTACAAAGGACAAATGGATTTTCGACATAATAGACAAGGGTTACAGGTTCCACTTCCATATCTTACCAACAAGACAAGGCATGCCAAACCTGCCACAAAATCAAAGGGCAGAGGCACTCATACAAGTTTCAAAGCTACTACAGATCAAAGCAATAGAAAAGGTTCCTCCTCAGGAACAAGGCCAGGGATTCTACTCAAGACTGTTCCTTGTTCCAAGAAAAGAAAAGCAATGGAGGCCTATACTGGACTTGTCCGCTCTAAACACTTTTCTCATTGTGCCAAAATTCAAAATGCTGACATTACAACAACTTCTTCCCATGCTGGGCAAGGGGTCTTGGCTGGTTACTCTGGACCTCAAGGAGGCATACCTGCATGTCCCAATCAGACACAGCTGCAGAAGATAGCTCAGATTTCTTGCAGGGTCAGAGCATTATCAATTCTCAGCATTGCCTTTTGGCTTATCTACTGCGCCCAGAGTATTCACAAAATGCCTGGCATCAGTAATTCCACATTGCAGACTTCAGGGGATACATATATATCCTTAGCTGGACGACTGCCTTATACAAGTGGACAGCAAGCAAGCCTTGATAAGACACTTGGACTATGTCATTCACTTACTACAGGCTTTGGGATACACAGTCAACATTCAAAAATCAAGACTACTGCCATCCCAACAAATAATTTTTCTAGGAGCCAAACTGGACACAAATTCACAAATGGCTTTCCTCCCAGAAGAAAAACAAGAACAATTACCAGATTACTTCAAAAGCCTAGCAAAGCACACCCAGATGACTGCAAGGAAAATCCTGCAGGCCCTGGGTTTCATGGCATCTTGCATTCTTCTGATTCCACTGGCAAGACTACACATGAGAAAACTACAATGGTACCTAAAAAGTTTCTGGTCTCAACACAGCCACAACTTGGAAGCAATTATTCCACTCATTCCATGTCTACAAAAGGAATTTTTGTGGTGGGCACAAGCAAGCCAGCTAAACAAAGGTATGTCTTTCAACAAACCTCAAGCAAGCCAAACCATTACATCAGACACCTCAGATCATGGATGGGGGCGCACATGGAGGGCAGATGCATTCAAGGGCAATGGACACCCCGAGAATTGCATCTGCACATCAATCAAAAAGAGATGTTGGCAGTGATTCATGCAATCGAGGCCTTCGGAAAATTTCTTCAGCAAGGCCATCTGCTAATAAAGACAGACAACACCACTGTTATGTGGTACATAAACAAGCAAGGAGGTACCCATTCTTAACCCCCTCTGCAGACTAACAATGACTCTTTGGGAAAAGTCCCTGAAACTGAACATACAGTTGCAATCCCAGTTTGTCCCAGGCAAGGACAATGTTCTGGCGGACAGTCTAAGCAGAAACATTATGGACCCGCACGAATGGATGTTGCATCCAGACATTTTTTCACAAATAACTCATGCACGGGGAAGGCCGGACATAGATCTATTTGCCTCACACCTCAATCATCATCTGAAGAAGTTCTGCTCAAGGACACACCATCCTCAAGCCTGGAGAATGGATGCTCTCTCCTTCAGCTGGAATTCTCTAACAATCTATGCATTTCCACCTCTACCATTAATGACCAAGGTGTTACTGAAGATCAAAGCAGAACAACCGGGCATTTTGATAGCTCCAGACTGGCCAAGACAGCACTGGTATCCATTACTAAGGAGCATAACTCGCACCAAGCCGTGGCTTCTGCCTCAATGGCCTCTGCTTATAACTCAGCACAATTACAGGACTGTTCATCCCAACCTGCAAACATTGCAACTGACAGCTTGAGAGTTCCATGCCTTCTCCCCATATCTCTCTCTCCAAAAGGTTCAAGAGATCTTACTGGAAGCACGCAGACCTTCCACCAGAAAAACTTATTCAGCCAAATGGAAGAGATTCAACATCTGGAATGCCAACAAGGGTCAGGATGCATCAGTAATGAGCATCCCACAGATACTAGAATACTTGGCAGAAATGCTTCACAATGGCCTTTCATATTCTTCCATAAAAATACACGCTTCAGCAATTTCAGCAAAATACAACTGTGATCCACCTGTGTTTTCACATCCTTTGCTAAGACAGTTTCTAAGAGGGATAAAGAATATTAAACCTCCAAGAAAACCACCAGTGCCTGCATGGGACCTCAACTTTGTCTTGGAAAAATTAACTCTTCCTCCTTTTGAGCCAGCAGCATCTTCAGAATTGCAATTTCTCTCCTGGAAAACAATTTTCCTGTTGGCAATTACTTCAGCAAGAAGAGTTTCGGAAATACAGGCCCTCATGGCAGTACCTCCATTTCTCATTTTCCATCAGGATAGAGTCTCTTTAAGAACCAATCCTTCATTCATGCCAAAAGTGATATCCAGGGTTTCTCTAAATCAAGCAATTCACCTGCCTACTTTCTTTCCCAATCCTCAAAATAAAGGAGAAAAGCTTCTGCACACTTTGGACATACACAGGCAATTGCGCTACTACTTGGACAGAACAAAGGCCAACAGAAAGTCTGACCAGTTATTTGTAGCTTACGCTGCCGGAGTACAAGGAAAGGCAATTTCCAAACAAACAATTTCAAAATGGATTGGAAACTGCATCAGATTCTGCTACTCTTTCCATGGAAAAGGTGTGGCAGCCAATATCAGGCCACACTCCACCAGAGCGACAGCCACCTCCACAGCTTTTCTAAGAGGGGTGGCTACAAAGGACATTCTAGAAGCTGCTACATGGAGCTCCGTGCATACATTTTCCAAACATTACAACCTGCCTTTATATTCCAGATCCCAAGCAGGCTTTGCTTCTGCAGTCCTGCAGGGCATTTTAGCTACACCATCCTTATCTTAGATCCTACCATCCCCAGCTTGGCTATGGTATTCAACCCATATGTAAGGACTGCAGTTGCATTCTTGAAGGACATAGTACAGTTTTGTACCTACCATAAATGTAGATGTCCGATAGATATGCAACTGCAGTCAGGTTTTCCTCCCTCCTACCCTCTGTAATTCTCTTTTTAGGTCCACTCCCCTTTTCATATTAGCTGGGGATATCTGTTATGGTGTATCTGTTTATTACTGTTTTGCATGTCTGGAATTTTTATCCATTCACTAAATTTAGCCTTCCTTGGAGGGCACCTGGCATCTGGGGCAAGAAACACTGAAGAAGATGGCGTTGGCTGATGCTTTTATACCCCAGCCGCTCTGACATCGGGGAAGAGGCGACATCAGCCGACGCCGGACCCAGACTTTGGAATCCGGCCGACCGAAGGGCTGCCTGAGGCAGGACAACCCATATGTAAGGACTGCAGTTGCATATCTATCGGACATCTACATTTATGGTAGGTACAAAACTGTACTTTGTAGTCCTGGTTTCCCTCCCTCCATCCTCCTTTTTCTTCTCTTTCCTTACAAGGGACATATGGGTATTTACTGTCTTCTGGTGGGGTTCCTCCACCAGAACCTAGCTTCTACTTGGGGGCTCCTGACAGGTTAAGGGATGAAAAACTGATGTAATGGCGTCGGCTGCCTTACTTTATACTACTGATGACCTGACGTAAGTCCTGAAATGACAGCAACTGATGCAGAAATAATAAACCTCTGGTATTTGGGCCGGCCGAGGGCTACCCTGGCAGGGATAACCCAAATATGATGACTGCAACAGTGAATACACTCGAACATCTACATTTATGGTAAGTGTACACAAATAGAAGAATTCAAACAAAACAGCTTCAGGGTTAGGAGCCTCTTTAGATTCAAATAGCAACTAAAAAACAAACAGAACGAGGCTCGCCACAGCACGAAATCCACCAAGAACAATTTATTAACTGCAGTAACCAGAGTAAGCGCTTTCACGTTTTACAACGCTTCATCAGACTTTTACAACTACTACTGTCTCTCATCGCATTTACATAATGCACCTTTTACTCAATTAATCAATCACATCATAAAATCATTTCCATTCTAAAAGCAACAGTCACATATTCACAACATCAAAGTCATGTGTATATGTATATATATATATATATATATATATATATATATATATATATATAAACATAAAGCATAAATATTGTCATATGTTAAAATATGCATATATAGAAACATAAAAAATATCTAAAAAACATAACATATAAACTATACATTATATATGTATAGCAAAATCCACATGAGACACACATATATACGTATAAAAATATTAATACTAATGGACATAGGGGTGTGCTGCTAAAAATGGTTTCAAAGTTACTCTTTCCTTTAAACCATGTCCCCTGTAGCTTTGTAATTTTATTATCCATCTGTTTTCACGTTCTTCAGTGTAATTCTTTATATCACCCAATCTGTTTGTTACCCCAATCAATTCTAAAACACTAAATTTAAACTTGTGTGTCATACCTTTGTCTAGGACATGCCAGACTAGGGCATTATTTTCATCTTCTCTGTTTATTGCATAAACATGTTCAGGAACCCGTTCCCTAAGACTCCTATTCGTCTTTCCTACATAAAAACAAGCATGTCTGACAGACGGCTATGTATATCAAATTCCTTGACTTACAATCAGCATAAAAATTAAATTTGTAATTATAATTTGTGTCTGGATGTACAAAATCATTTCCGGACATATATGAACAATGATTACAATTTCTGCAAGGTAATGTACCCTGTCTACTTGATTTCATAAATATATTCTTATTACTATCTTCATAGCATAACAGCCTCTTAAGTGATTTCATATTCTTATATGAAAAGCAAGGTATTTGGCCTACTGTTTCAACTATCTTCTCATCAGTAGTCTATATTCCCCAATTTTTTTCTATTATTCCTCTAATTCCTTTATTCATATTCTTATAGGGAATTGTCACTCTATTTTCATCATTACGTTGATCTTTATTATTATTAATACTCCCACCATTCTTATATAGATATGGTCTCCCTTTTACTTTCCTTATTGAGTTATTCATTTTATACACAGCTTCAACTTCATGTTTACTATATCCTCTTGATATTAAATTATTGACTAACATCTCTTGTTTTTTATTATAACTTTCATCACTTGTAGTGAGACATGACATCCTTAGTGTCTGACCTTTCACTATATTGTGATATATGTGTTGAGGATGCATACCACTTCTGTGTAACATCTTATTTTTCCAGCATGGTTTCCTATATATCTCAGAATGTATCTCACCATTTATCTTGATCACCTGAACATCCAAGAATTCCATCTTTTCATAAGATTTTCTGTTCAAATCTCAAGAAATCTGTGGTGCCATTGATATAGTTAATGAAATCATTCAACTCTTTTCTGTACCTTTCCACGTCAAAAACGCATCATCTACAAAGCGTTTGTAGAATTTAATGTGTTTATTATATATAACGTTTGACAAAACATATGTACTTTCCCAATATGCCAACACCAAGTTGGCATATGAGTTAGCGCATGGAGTACCCATTGCAACACCTTTTCTCTGTAGATAGTAAACATTCTCATATAAAAACACATTATTACTTAATACTAAGTCAAGCAAAGCTAAAATCTTAATGATGGAACTTCTGGACATCCCTTTCTCAATCAAAAATAATCTCAAAAATTCCATTCCTGTGTCATTTGGAATTGAAGTAAAAAGGGAAGCCACATCTAATGTGACCAATAAATCACTATAAGCCTCTTCATTGTTCAAAATATAGTCACCATAACTTTCCAAAAAATCTTGTGTATCTCTCAATATTGAAGTAGTTTCATTTACAACTGGTCGGAGTTGCTTCTCTATAAATATAGAGGCCGGTTCCATAAGCCAACCACCACACGAGACTATAGGTCTCATGGGTGGGTTTACAAAAGTTCTATGTACCTTTGGAAGTCCTCTTATGGTGGGAATAAGGGAATTCTCAACTAGTAAATATTTATACAAATCACCATCAATTGTGTGGAATAAAAACATGTCATATAGCTCAGATTGCACATTATTAATCAATCTATTTAACATAGCTCCATTTAATATCTGATAAGTCTCAACTTAACATAGTCATCATGCTGGTTCTATACATCTCAGTGTCTAATACTACAATGGCACCACCCTTATCGGCCTGCGTAATAACTATCGCTTTATTATCTTGAAGTTGTCTTATCGATTGAAAATCATTATAAGTTAGATTGTAAAATTCAGATTTGCTATTAGATTTATATAATTCAAAGAAATCTCGCTCACAGGCTTTCTCAAATGTGTCTAATAGTGGATGTCCCTGTGGTACAAAAGTAGAGGGTTTAGAAAACACATTCCTATCATTTATATTAGTTCTACCAAACATTAAATTTAGACTCACTTTCTGAATAAACATTTTTATGTCTAAAATAATGTCAGTAATATCTGTTGACTTCGCGGGTATAAATGAAAGGCCATAATTCAATGAAGACCTCTCATTTTCAGACAGACAATATTGTGATAAATTTATCACTAAGTCTTTGGTATAGGTTTCAGTACCTTTTTTTGAAATTCGTGTCTGTCCTCCATCATTTTCCTCTTGCCTAACCGCCCATGCGGCGACCAGCTGGCTTCGGTCATCTGACGAATTGGTAACGGAAAAGAAGGAAACGGAGTGTTGTCAGCCATTATAATATCTAGCGTATCCAGTTTATTGTTCACATCACTACCAAAGTTCTTCCGGACTGCACCAGCCATCGAAGAATGTAATATTTTCATAGTCTCCCCAGAAGAGCACTCTCCTATATCTGAAGCTTCACTGTTTACTTGAGCGATAACTTTGTTTGAATTAACTTCTGTGGGCACACTGGCTGATGTCATCATTGTGGGTGTGTTTACATTCACGGAGTTCAAACGAACAACGTCAGAACTTGTAATTCTTTTATTGGCTTTCTGAATATTATAATTATTTTGTGTAGGGTTCACATCAAGATTACGCTGTACAGAACTCGCACCATTGTCCCTCGGCCAAGAAAACTTACCGTCTCTGGAAATCTCGAAGATCCCATCCTAATTTCCTCTTCTTATCTGATAACTGTTTGTTGTCTAAAGTAGACATATGCAACATAGTGTTTGTCACAAACATCTCTTTTTCTTCAATATTGACCATTTTCCCTACATCATTCTCATTCTCTATTGCCATTATTTCCTGCATCAAGCCAGTCTCAATTTCTTGATATTGTTCTATCAATAACGTGATATATCCATAGCTGGTTTCCATATTTAATTTCTGTCATTTAATCAATAAACCAGGGTAGGTAGTGCCGTCTGTCAGACATGCTTATGTTTTTATGTAGGAAAGACGAATAGGAGTCTTAGGGAATGGGTTCGTGAACATGTTTATGCAATAAACAGAGAAGATGAAAATAATGTCCTAGCCCGGCATGTCCTAGACAAAGGTATTACACACATTTTTAAATTTAGTGTTTTAGAACTGATTGAGCTAACAAATAGATTGGGTGATATGAAGAATTACACTGAAGAACGTGAAAACAGATGGATAATAAGATTACAACACTACAGGGGACATGGTTTAAATGAAAGAGTAACTTTGAAACCATTTTTAGTAGCACGCCCCTATGTCCATTAGTATTAATATTTTTATATGTGTATATGTGTTTCTCATGTGGATTATGATATACATATGCATATATAATGTATAGTTTATATGTTATGTTTTTTAGATATTTTGTATATGTTTTTATCTATGCGTATTTTAATATATGACAATATTTATGCTTTGATTTATCTTTTTATATTATGGATACACATGCTTTTGATGTTGTGAATATGTGACTGTTGCTTTTAGAATGGAAATGGTTTTAAGATGTGATTGATTAATTGAGATTAATTGAGTAGAAGGTGCATTATTTAAGTGCGATCAGAGACAGTAGTAGTAGTAAAAGTCTGATGAAGCATTGTAAAATGTAAAAGCGCTTACTTTTGTTACTGCAGTTAATAAATTGTTCTTGGTGGATTTCGTGCTGTGGCGAGCCTCATTCTATTTGTTTTTGAGTTGGTACGTGTATACAACTGTACTTTCTCTGCTGTTGGTATCATGTATTGCCCTTCTTAAAGGACTTAGCACCATAACCAGAAAATCCATCTCTCTCTCTCGATCTCTTTTCCTCCTGTCATCTCTTTCCTCATAGCGAAGTCATCACCAGTTCCAGAAGCCACAGAGGTGGCACTGCTCCTTGTTATCCTGCTAAGACATTTTGTGTGGCATTGAAGGCAGCATGTATGAGCTGGGACCCTTCCTCTCCTACCCAGGATGAGCAGGCTCATTCTGTCTACAGTACCATCAAGTGCCAAAACCACTAACTGAACCTGGGTCATAATCAGAGAGTGGTACCTCTTGACCATTGGCATGGCTCTTCCCTGAGAGTCTTTACCTGCTACAAGGCAAACGTCTTGTTCTGTCATTGCAGTGATTGCTTCAAATAATTACACCCCCCCCAGATGTGTGAAGGAACACCTCACATCACCCCATGTCTACCATTACCCCCTTCCTTTTAACCATCTGTAACCCGTTTTTGCCTGTCTTGAAGCTGCTGTCTATTTTCCTGCTTATATTGGTCCTAGTATTCTTTTCTTGTAATTGCTGTCCCTGACATTTCATCAGTTATGGTACATTAATATATTGAAATGCTTGCATTCCTTTGAGCCTTACTATATCTTTCCTGGGCTTGGGAACAGTCCTACACAGTGTATCCTGTGGTGGATGGAGAAGCGAAGGGACTGTTACATATATGAAGGGTTGCCTTATTACTTAATAAAGTTACAGGGCTGCCCTTATTAACATAAAGTACGGAATGGATCGGTGAAATTGAATGAAGAAGTTTAAGCATATCTCTCTATTATACTGAAACAGTACATCAGATGATATCCCACACAACACCGGCAGGCTTTTTTTTAACAGCAAGTACTCTAAAGAAACAGGTTTCATCTTATGTGATAGTTTGCAGAAAGGGCCAGATATGCTTATTTGACTACCATCAGTAGTTTATCCCATTACACAGACATTTCTAGAAGACAGCATTCTTAGCAAGGTTCTAATTGTGGAATAGCTGTGCCTCAAGATTTTATTAACCTGACCAGCAAAGCTTAGCTCCCTATCTGTTATAATCCCTAAATCTTCAAATTATTCCCACTTCCAAATAAATGAGAAATTTATATTATATGGGTAACTTGGATTTTCATTACCCATATGTAGAATCTTAACTTTTTGTTTATTGAAGACAACCCCATGTGATTGCGCACATGTATATAAATTATCCAAGTACCTTTAAAGCTCCTTCCGATGTACATTTTTTTGAAGCCAAGCCTGGTACTCCAGCGTCATCTGCAAACTTTCCTGGCCAGTACTTCAATGTTACTGGAAAGGATGATATAACTACAGGGAAAAAGAATGGACCCAATACAGATTCCTGTGGAACCCCTCTTTTAATATCAGTTATTTTTATTTACTTCATTGTACACATACAGTTGCTGTCCTTCAATTTAACCAGTTTGCTATCCAGTGGACAGCATACCGACTGAATCCCTAGGTTTCCATAACTTGCAGTATGGCTCAGTGAAGGACTCAATCAAACGCCTTCACCTGGTCAAAATATACCACATCTGCAATCATGTTATCATCCAAGATTGTCTAACAACAACAGTGTAAACATTTATATGAGTAGTTATAGTTGACCTTCCTTAAATAAAATCATGCTGATAAATGTCATAATTCGAGTGAACCATCAATAATATTTAACAATCCTGTCAAAGCATTTCCCATTTAGGCTAGTAATTCTGATATCTTTAAAAATTGTCATCCCTGTATGATACTACTTCAATATGTATAGGAATTTTATTTCCATATTTCCATTGCTTTGATACTATGCCTGATAATAAGGATTATTGAAAAAGAAAGGTTAAGGATCCCATTAAAGTATTGGACCAAGTTACTCTGGCCGAAATACAATGTAAACTGCCTGTTCATATCTTTTTTCTGAGATATTTGCCCATACAAACACTTCTTTCACTTTTTCCTTTTCTATCTCATCCAGTTTGTTCTTTTTATTGCTCCTTTTTTATGGAGTGGTACCATTTCTCGATGTTTATTTCTGTCATTTACATTGCAGAGTGAAGTTTCATCTGCATTTATTTAGTGTGATGTACGGACACATTCACAGAAAAGTTGCTTGTGGTACCTTGTCGCCAACTACACCTTCTGATTGTGTCAGTTTTTCATAGAATGTTTCCATTAGGGAAGGTCGCTTCTCTCAACTGTATTTTCAAGGGAGGCTAGTGTGCCCCAAAAACACACACACACACACATCACATACCACACACACACACACACACACACACACACACACACACACACACCACACACACACACACACACACACACACACACACACACACACACACTTTTTACTTAAGAAGAGTTTACCCTGAAATATTAGTTGCATTTTCACAGAAGATAAACAGCAGACACACAAAATGTATATTTCATTTATAGGGATACATTCATGTTTTTGTCTCGCTGCAATTCCAGAATTGTTTAGCTGAAGGATAAAAAAGGGTGGCAGTTAAGCTTTGTTAATGACTTTCAGCTTAACTTACAAATAAAAACTGTGCTATATTTATATTTTGTCTGTGCTATTTCAATTGGGCTGTGTTTAGCATTGTAGGAGTTGTTAATATCAGTATGCCCAGTAACAGCAGGCAAAAATTGGTGGGTGGGGGGGCAAAAAGCTACTTATGTTCAAGTTTACTTATGTCACTAGTTATTTCATTTCTATTATACAATAAAGGGTTTTCATTATTCCAAAATGTGCATGCTGATTGAACAGTTTAATCCAGAATTGTTCATGGAAAAGAATTCAGTAGCTGTGCCACAGGGATTTTTACTTTTTTCAGCATGGCTATCAAACTGTGAGTTTGCAACTGCTCTAAAGTATGACTTGCTATGAGTGCTAGCTGCCAAACAAAGGTGTGGACAGCAAAGCACACTACAGGCATACTTGTTGCTCTAGATTACAAAAAAAGACGAGTGGGACTCTGGGCACAAAAATATGGTCAGAGGCAAAAATGCTGGACAGATTTTAAATTATTGTTCTCATAAACTTAGAAACCTGCTAGAATATCCAGTTTTACGTTACAGTGCCTTTTTAACAGACATGAAATCTGAAATTTGAATGTCTACCACATAGCAGCTACAGTTATGACTCATTTTCCAGAAAAACACAAGTTTCATGAGGGACACTCTAAATGTATCAGGCAAAACTCTTAACATTCTGTGAAAATCTGGAAAGTTGAAACATATCAGAATGTCAGGAGTCGAACTAGCTCCATGAATATGACATCCTTACTACTTTTCTTTTAACTTCTAGTAAAACAGCTATTACAAAAGTACTGTGCAAACATCTGCACTTATATGCAGAATGCATGTGCTCTACAAGCATCACAAATTTAGTGTTTTTCAACCGCTTCTTCCTTGTAAAGTCAATTTATACAATGGCATTATTTAAAAAGGGTGAGCAGTTTCTTCTTTAAATAATGTCATTGTATAATACCAGTGATCAGCTCCTTTGTAAGAGTATCTCAGGATTTGCCCATGGCTGGCTTTGTTTAATCCTTATGGCTTCTTCCTCGTGATTAAACCACGGCAAGCCTGGATAAATCCATATAACAGTCATGGATTATTGCTAATGTATACCACTTTCTAAAAATAGTAAATAGAGGAGTTTCTCACCCTCTGAATCACATGCTATGATTATTTCAGGGTTGTAAATGTGAAGTGATTTGTTTTGTTTGATAAACTTTACATGTGCCTTTGATTTCTAACCATCTTTAAATGTGCCCTAAAAGAATACTTTACAAAATCATGGACTTGCTCCTCTGCCAATCCTGGCTGAACTTATTCACCATACTTCACTCACCTCCTTCAGCCCAAGTCACACCTCACAACCTTCTCCAAACTCATACTCCACTCCTTTCTTTTGTTTTTCCCACTGTCTTACCTTTGTCCACTTCATCTCTGTAGACCTTTTCTGTACATCTTTCTACTTCTTCCCTACTCATCTAAGCTTATCTGAAGACACTTTACCCTGCACTCTTCTTATAATCTCCTTTTCTGTCCATCCTTCTGCCTTCTTTAACCATAATATGAACACCATCTCTCATACTAAGACATCTGTCAATTTCCCCTCACTGTCTGTAATTGAGTCTGGTCTCATTTATTGTATACTAATCTATGTAACAAATAATACGACTAATGAGTTTTTCCTCACATATTTTCTCCGGCTCATATTATTGTTTTTCATTACACTCTACTATGAAATGTATGTTCTGTGTTTTTCTCATTACAGCATTTTTTTCACCCCTATATTTTGTGGTGTGACTTGATACTATTGATTTTTGAAAGAATGTTACTGTGGAGCTTTTCTCCCCGGGCCTCCTCTGAAAATTGAAACTTTTTGGCCCAGTTGAACTTTCCTGGTAAACAAATGTCATAAATAAATAGTAAATAAATAACATGGCCCAGGCTCTTTTAATGACCATTGTAATCATCCTTTTACCATTCACATCACATTATTGCATTCATGTTTTCTAGTTCCATGAGTTCTGGCATTCAGAGGCTGTACTTTCTTCTACTGCTTCTGCCCTTACAACAGGTGTCTACCCCCTCATCAGTCCCTCTCTTAATAGATTGTTGTTTGCCTGCCTGCACCATTCTTCTTCTTCTTATGTAACTTGCTTGCATGCTGTCTTAAAGAACTGCTGTTGTTTCAGTCCTTTCCCTTCTAATGTAACATAATGCTCACAAGTATTTGGACTGCCAGACTGGAGAGTTCCATAATTTGCTATATGCGAATTGTGGGGAAAAGGGCACATTCCCTGATCCCCATTGTACCTCAGTCTCAGAACGGTTTGATGAACTAAATTGTTGATCATATAGGTTTTAACAGTCTGGTTCATCAATCAAATGAAAGGAATCCTGTATGACCACAGTAAGACTACCTTGTGTGTTAATTAAAAAAACAAAGCAAAGTGCGCTGCAGTGTGCATGGCTCTTTCTCATTCGGCTCACTGTTCTTTTCCGTTATGAGTTCTGGCTGGTCCCTTATAGTCTTGTACCCCCATCCCCACCCTTGGTGCAGTCTGTATAGCATATGCAGATCCCCTTATTTTGAGCAATTAGTGAGGCCTCCTTACATCTAGATGCCGCGGTGGTATGGTGGTAGCATTCTTACCTCACAGCAAGAGGTTCTCCCGTTCGATTCTCAGCCTGGCTTGGGAGTGCCTTCTGTGTGGAGTCTGCATGTCCTCCCCGCGGTTGGGTAGCGTTCGAAAGACATGCGTGCGTAAATGGGCGTGCCTTCGTTGAAGGTTGGGTGTCGAGCTGGCACCTCCGCGTTTCGTAAAAATCTACTGCCAATCATTAGCGGACCGGAGTTCTGCTGTGGCAACCCCTTACCGGGATAAGCCGAAAGACAAACAACAAAAACAAGTGAGGCCTCCTTACATGCTTTACAATGTGTTCTGTATCCTTTTGTAAGAGTAAGTAGTTTGCCTTTGAGTTGTAAATTTCAGCTTTTCTTCCTTTACAAATATTTGCTGGTTCTTTCACATTGACTGTAGCAGTGGCTTTATGAAGAGCTTTCTGGGAACCAAAGACATCTACAGATTTTGGAGAGTACTACAGCCAGGGTATTTACTGAAGTACCAAGGTTTACTGTTTGTGTTATATACACTGGTGTGGCTAACTTCACTGGAGAATCGTATTTAAAATGTTGGCAGCAAATGAGAGAGCAGTTTTCTTGTAGGCCCACATTAATTTTATAGTCCTTACTGAACATTGTGATCAACAGAAAAGGGATTGCTGGGCCTTTCTGGACCTCATATAAATATTTAGGTGCCAGTTCTCTTACATTTCACATACCAGCAAAATCAAATTCTTACCATGTCAGATGAAGGCTGCACTAAATATTTGCTTAAGATGAAGATGTTTATCTTGATTGAAGGTATGTTTTGATTTCTTACCCTATGAAGTTGTTCACCGTTTAGGAATATATACTTGCCTCAGATGTACTGTGTTATTTGCAGGTTTTGTTATGTAAAAATACCTGTATTAACTCTAGATACACTGTATTCTTTGCAAGTTATTACATGAAAATAATGTTTGCTACCGTCTTTGTAGAATTTTACTTGCAGTGCACATTAGTTATCTGATGACTTTTGTTAAAGAATGTTTTTTTTATTTTGTTTTATCCTTACAGCATGATACAACGCTAGTAGCACTACAGATGGCGTTAGGTGTTTACAGTGGTAAACAACCATCATATGCCTCTTGTCATATGTTTGAACTGTATGAAGAAGATAATGGGTAGGTTCTTGTCCCTGTTGTCATGACAGTGATGAAAGACTGTGTTGATTTAATCAAATTGTCATTTTTGTTGTACAGAGCCTGCTGATGTTCAGAGCTGGGATCCCCATGTACACCCATGTGACTTTTATAACTGATTTGCTATTTTCACTTGACTGTCATCACACACACACCTTACAGGGTACATTGACCTTCTTAATATGGCAGATAAGATTTAGGAGATCCCCAGTAGGTCTCCTCATAAGGCAGGTCTTCTGGCTTTTTCTTTTGCAGCTTCATGTCCTCAGGAATGAATGTGTGGATTTTTGCCACTAGACATACCCAGCGTTTGCAAGCCTGGTCCAAGGCAACCTCTGCAAAGTTCTGTTATATTTGAGATGACTATGTGTTGCTTCCCTTGCCTGTACCAGATGTCTTTTATTACTGCATCCCACTATCACCCCCATGGCAGAAACACTGAGCAAGCTGTCTTCCTCTCCTTCTTTCCAGTCCTCTGCTGTCCTCCTTATAGCCTGTCTTGTGGTTCCTGGGCTTTGGGCCAAACTAGAGTCACTGGCATCATGGACAGAATTTCTGCCTGTATACTTCTTGGGTAGCACTGTATCCAGATAGTTAGTTTGGGGAGGGGTGTCTGCAGCAGATGCAGCAGAGCATGTAGTGTAGCTGTACATGCATGTGCACGAATTGAGTGGAAACTTTTCTAGCTGGCAGTATATGTGAAGGGATCCCCTTCCTGTCACAGACTGTTGATACCCCAGTCTGAAAGAGAAGATTTATTTTGTTCTGTAATACTTTATTTTTAGTATTAGGTTCCCTCCCTACCTGTTGTTTTCACAAACTGTAGGAATCTCTCCCTTCTTTTCTTTAAGCTCATTCCTCATACCCCTTTTTCTGATCAAAACTAAAAGCACATTACAAGACCCTAGGAAAATGCAGCTGGTGTCTTTTCTGTGGTCATATAACTTAACCTCTCCATACCCTTCTTCCCTGTACAGAGAATGTTCTGACTCTACTTTTCATTGTGATTCTTTCAGTTTACTAATCTGATAGCCATTCTGTATATAATGCGTGTACATATAGTATTGTGTTTTGTGAGACCCTGTCTATAATGTTATTTATCAGTTTATCTTTATACCCTATATGTATGTATGTATGTATATATATATATATATATATATATATATATATATATATATATATATACATACATATGTGTGTGTGTGTGTGAGTGTGTATATATGTATACGTGTGTATGTGTGTGTGTGTGTGTGTGTATATATATATATATATATATATATATATATATATATATATATATATATATGGTTCTATTTCACTTTATCAAATTAAAACAACACCAAAACTGAAATGATCAAGATGAGAACATTGAACATTTAGGAAAACGGTATTGCACAAGATCAAACCTTAGAGGATCAAACTAGATATAAATTTTGAAGGGAGATTGTAGTACAGTGAGGATCAAGAAATGTATCCTTTACGTCAATGTAGTTGCCAGAGTTGGCATATATAATTTGCAGGGGGGTGTGGGGCGTCAGGAGGGCTTGCCCGCTGCAAAAATGTAAAAAAAAAAAGGTAGATTATATATTATGTTATATCCTCCAAACTGTGTCACTTCTGTAATTAAACAGTCTTCCAACATCTACCCCTCTGCTTCTACTTGCCTGATGCGTGATAACGTAACATCCACAATAGTCTTATGCTGCTATGTAGCACGTAATGATGCAGGAAGACTGTTTAATTATAGAAGTGACATAGTAGTGTAGTGTGTGTGTGTTTTATGTATATATATATATATATATATATATATATATATATACATACATACATACATACACACACACACATACATACATACATACACATATCTGTACATATCTGTACATACACACATCCTTTTTTACATTTTTGCAGGGTGGCAAGCCCCCCTGCAAATTATATATACTAATTCCAAGATGGTACTACAGTGAGGAAAAAGGTAAATTTCCCAATCCTCACTGTGCCACTCTGTACAACTACCACTGTCTCCATTCAAAATACATATCTAGTTCGATCTTTTTCTTAACATTCAATGTTCTCATCTTGCTGATTTCAGATTCGATGTTGTGTTAATTCAATAAAGTGAAATAGACCCATTAAATATATATATGTTCATAGGTGTGTACTAGGATAATGGCCCTGGAGCCTTTACAAGCCTAGCCCATAGGATTACCCTGGCATCGTTCCACCCAACCTTATTTCCTAGTGCCTCTTTCGAGTAGAGCCACTGGAGTGATCTCCGGCGTGAATTTTCTATTTCCCATCCACTCATCAAGATTTCTCTTGAAGAGGGCCAGTGAAGTTCTCTGCTTGACATGTATGGGAAGTCTATTCCATAGCATGGGCAGTCTCTGGTTTATGAACCTGTCCCTCCAGCATGTTTTGTTGATTGTAGTAATGAGGTTGAGGTCTCTGGAGCTTGTGGTGCGGAGCAATTGGGATTTCTTTAGATGTAACATTTCTAAAAGAGCTGGGTCAGACATGGCTTTGTAAGTCAAACAGAGATCGCCTCTAAGTAGGCGATATAAGACAGAGAATAGTTGGAGTTTTTTGAGTCTGTCCATATAGGACACATTTTTAAGTCCTAGGACCCTCTTTGTAAGATACTTTTGTGGCCTCTCCAGTTGTTGCAGCTGTCTAGTGAGGTACATGCCAAATTGTACTTGATGATTGGCCTAATGAGGGAAGAGTCTGTGTGTGTGTGTGTGTGTGTGTGTGTGTGTGTGTGTGTGTGTGTGTGTGTGTGTGTGTGTGTGTAAATATCTGTCTTTCTGTCTCTCTCTATATATATATATATATATATATATATATATATATATATATATGTATATACACGTGTGTGTGTGTGTGTGTATGTGTATATATATATATATATATATATATATATATATATATACATATACACACACACACACACACACACACACACACACACACACACACACACACATACATACACACTTATGTATGTATGTATATACATATGTATATTGGATTTTGTATTTCACTTCATAGATATATATATATATATATATATATATATATATATATATATATATATAGATATATATATATATATATATATATATATATATATATATATATATATACATATATATATATATATATATATATATATAAAATGCCATGTATCTGTTGTATTTATCCTGGGCTGAGATTGCATAGGTCTAAAAGGATCAGTGCATCACCCTACTTAAATAAATAAATCCATTCCCCACAGTTGGATGCTAGCCATAAACATTCAAATAACCAGACCATACACTGTTTAACAGACTAGGCAGAGGTGCACCTTTGAGAAGTAGCATGCAGTGACAGTGCCAAAAGCCTTTTTATATATTTGAAGATTTTTATCCTTGTAATTTTTCATGTATGGAATCGTTTTACCTTTTTCAAGTTTTTCAGGTAGCTTATTCAAATGCTGTAGAATGTAGCATTTTATTCAGTGAACTCCCTGTCTGATGTGTGAGAGCAGACATTTTGAAAAGTAAAATGTGATTCAGACAGAATAAACAGTGAGTCCCAAAACTTGTTGCAGCTTTCAAGCATATTTAAGCAACTTTATTATAAACAGATCATTATTCTTTTGCACCTCAAGAAGTAATCGGTTTGTCAAGCAATCCAGCAATTAATCTCTTTAAGGTCACTTCTAGAGAAAGATAAGAGAAAGATAAGTACCCGGTCTGGAATCTGTTTTTTTTCATATGTATCTTGACTGTAGTGCTAGCTATTTGAGCATCTGTTTTGGCTTGAAAATTGTAAATGTTCATCGTGTTACACTGCTGCAGTCATCACACTTGGGTTATCCTGCCGTCAGACGGTCCCGCAGTCGGCCAGAGTTCCAAAGTCTTGGTCTGGCGCCGGTTGCTGTCGCTTCTTCCCTGACGTCAGTGCGCCAGGGGTATATAATATGCATCCAACGCCATTTTCTTCAGTCTTTCTTGCCGCGCGGTGCCCGAAGCAGAAGCAGTTCGCAAGTGCGGTCGGCCGACTCCTGAGATTTTCGAAGTCGAATTTCAGATCCGAAGTCTTCAATAAAGCTAAGTACCCCGTTGGGGAAACCTTTTTCTTGCCTCAGACCGATGTCAGAAAAAGTTAATAATTGTATTTCTTGTGGGAAGCAAATACCTCATAAGGACTTCCACTCTTACTGTATTCCATGCGTAGGCCCTGATCACAACGTCACTAGCTGTCGGTTTTGTGCTAGATTTAACAAACGCACTATAAAAAGATGTTTTGATTTTGCTTTACACTACTTTGGCCAAAGGTTCAATTATACTATGCCGTTGGATCAGCCGACGACCTCAATACCGAAAAAACGCAAAGACAAGGATAAAGATAGGCATCCGATGTCCAAAACCGACGACGAAACCTCTTCTAGGCCAGTCACTGGTTCTCAGTGAGGCGCTTTCACAGCCCCTGACACCCGCTACCTCAGAGCCACAGGCCGCTTCCGACTTCCACGTGGAGACATCTAGGCCTCTGGAAACTCAAGGTATTGGGCCTACAGAAACTAATCCCTCAGATAGGTCCGGAGCCGCCGAGCAGGCATCAGCTTCTGAGGGTGTTTTCAGACCTTCACAACTTAGCATTAAAACAACAGCCATGACAAAGGTACCATTAAAGACAAAGAAACAAGTACAGCATTCTCATGGACAGTCCTCCATGCCTAAGAAACAGATGCTTAAAATGGCCGAAGACCTCATTACTCTAATCAGGAGTTCCCATCCCCCTCCTGAGAAAAGGCCTAGGCAGGATACAGACTATGACTCCTCTGATCAGGTTTCCATTTCCTCTGATTCCTCTTCAGACCAGGGATACTCTCTATCCCCCCTATGAGGACTCTGATGCTGAAGAAGCTATCCCTTCAGCCTCTCCTCCTGAGGATTATTCTTTTGGGGAAACTTTACATACCATGAGGGAGCATTTCCATTGGGAAAGTCAGGATTACTCAGAATTGACTCAGGGATTTCCTCTTATTGCCTCAGCACAGGCCCCTGGCTATTCCGCCTGTGCTAGATATTGTGGATGATGTGTTCTCTGAATCCAGCTCATCTCCTGACTCTTTGCCCCCTGCTCCAGCCAAGCCAGATAGGTATTATAGAGTCCCTGACTCTCACAAGTTTCTTTACAAAAACCCTTCTGCTGATCCAGAAACTATTTCCCAGGGTCCAAAAGGGGTTAAGGCTTCCATTGCAAAAAAATCCAGTACCCTCTGACAGAGATTCCAGAGCTTTGGATAGATGGGGGAAGAAAGTATACACGTCTGCAACTTTAGCAGTAAGAGCTTTAAATTGCCAGTTTCACATGCTTAAGTACCAACAATATTTAATGGCTCAGTTAAAACAGAAAATGCTTGCAAGCTCAGAAGCTCCTGATTGTAAAGAAATGCAGGATTTATTGCATGCAGTTGAACAGGTGGGAAAACATACTTTGCAATGTGGTTTTGATTCTTTAGAGGCCTCTTGCAGAGACACAGTTACGGGTTCTGTTATTCGAAGACATGCTTGGTTAAAAGAACAGAGTTTACCTGATCATGTTAAGGCAAAATTATTGAATGCTCCTCTACAGTATGATACCTTGTTTGGTGTTAAGGCAGAAGAGGTGTTAAAGAAAATGGAAGATAAAGCTAAATTTATGCAAACAGTTAAGGATTTCTTACTGGTACAGCCACCTCGGTTTAGCAGAAATTGGCCAACAAAGAATTGGTCCTTTCCAGTGTCAGACAGGCCACAGAGAGGCAGATACAGATGCCCAAGAGGCAGATCTCAACCCCAACGCTCAAACAGACAACGACAGTGGGGCACCTCAACCCCAAAAGGAGGTGAGGACAAGTCTCAACCTTACAGGAAACAGTCACAATGACTTTCCTCTTCGTACGCCAAGCACGTCCATTTTGGAAGCCCCCTTAGGGGGAAAACTAGCACTTTTTTTCTCAAAACTGGCAAACAATCACCCAAGACATATGGGTTCTGAATATCGTGTCTCAAGGTTACAGATTCCATTTTCATACTTAACCAAAGCTAAAAGGAATGCCAGACCTGCCACAAAATCAATGGGTAGAGGCACAAAAACAAATTTCAGCCCTCAGGGACATGAGAGCTATTCAAAAAGTACCACAACAGGAACAAGGACAGGGATTTTACTCAAAACTCTTCCTGGTCCCCAGAAAGGACAAAGCCTGGAGGCCCATACTAGACCTTTCAATTCTGAATACTTACCTGGATATTCCTAAATTCAAAATGTTGACATTACAGCAACTTCTACCCATGCTGGGCAAGAAGGCTTGGCTTGTTACTCTGGACCTCAAAGAGGCATGCCTGTATGTCCCTATCAGACAGAATTGCAGAAGATACCTCAGATTCAAAGCTGGTACAATGCACTACCAATTCTCTGCACTGCCCTTTGGCTTATCTACTGCACCCTGGGTCTTCACAAAGTGCCTGGCACCAATAATTGCATTTTGCAGATAAAAAGAAATTCAAATATATCCATACCTGGACGACTACCTCATTCAAGCAGAAACAAAGTACATTCTTCTACAGCATCTGGCATTTGTGAAAAAGTTGCTAATTTCTCTAGGAGTCAAAACTAGTACCCTCACAACAGATTGTATTCCTGGGTGCCAGCTTAAATACAACGGCCCAGTTGGCTTACCTCACGCCAGACAAACAAGTTCAACTAACTCAATATTTTCAATTACTGGCAAAAAAGTCCCATCTCCCTGCAAGAAGAATTCTGCAGGCCCTGGGATTCATGGCATCCTGCATGCTACTAATACCATATGCCAGACTGCATATGAGGAAATTACAATGGTACATAAAAAGGGTTTGGACTCAACACTCTCACAGTTTAGAAGCAGTAATACCAATTATTTCCTGCCTACAACAGGAGTTTCGATGGTGGGCACAGGCATGTCACCTAAACAAGGGTCAGCCTTTTACCCAACCCACAGCCAGGCAAACTCTAACAGATGCTTCGGATTACGCCTGGGGAGCACCCATGGCAGGAAAATGCATTCAAGGGCAAGTGGACCACAGACCAGATGCATCTTCACATCAATCAAAAAGAGATGTTGGCTGTTCAAAATGCCTTAACAACTTTCAAGGACCTTCAACATCCAGGACAACTATTACTAAAGACAGACAACACCACAGTAATGTGGTGCATAAACAAGCAAGGGGGCACTCATTCTTATCCCCTATGCAGGCAAGCCATGACTTTGTGGAACACAGCTCTAACGTACCAAGTCCACCTGCAAGCACAATTCCTGCCAGGAAAGAAAAATACTCTGGCAGACGACCTAAGCAGAAATATCATGGTCCCTCATGAATGGAAATTGAATCCACAAATCTTCAGCATGATAACACAAAAATGGGGATGCCCAGACATAGATCTTTTTGCCTCCCCACTGAATTGCCAACTACAAAAATTCTGTACAAGGACTTATCACAAACAAGCATGGAAAGTGGATGCTCTTCTGTTCAGCTGGAAAAACCTAAAAGTTTATGCCTTCCCACCACTGCCTCTCCTTTCAAAGGTACTCCTAAAAGCCAGACAAGAAAAACCACAGATGATCCTGATTGCTCCAGACTGGCCACGCCAGCACTGGTACCCTATCTTAAGGAACTTGGCTCAGGGCCCACCATGGATTTTGCCCCAAATTCCACACCTTCTGACTCAACAAAACAATCAGATCCTGCACGGTCAGCTCAAAACCCTAAACCTGGATGCATAGCTGATACTTTAGTCAGACAGGCAACACCTCTCTCTAAAGCTGTTATGGATGTCATTTTGGAGGCCAGGAGGCCTAGCACCAGGAAAGTTTACTCAGAAAAATGGAAGAGATTCTGCGCCTGAAACCAGGCTCAAAGCCTTGACCTTCTTGTTCCAAACATTCCTCAAATTTTACAATACTTAACTGAGATGCTGGACAGAGGCTTATCCTTTTCATCAATTAAGATCCACGCCTCTGCCATTTCAGCACATTACAACACGGATCCTCCTTTATTCTCTCCTCCCTTGCTAAAGCAGTACCTCAGAGGGGCTAAAAACATAAGACCACCCTGGGGAGCACCAACACCAACTTGGGACCTCAATTTCGTTTTGGAAAAACTGACCCTACCACCTTTTGAGCCAGCCATTACAGCCAATATAAAATTTTTATCATGGAAAACAGCTCTGCTCTTGGCAGTAACTTCAGCACGAAGAGTCTCAGAGCTACAGGCATTAATGGCAGTGGAACCTTTTATAATTTTTCATCAGGACAGGGTATCTTTAAGGACAAACCCTACCTTTATGCCAAAGGTGGTATCTAGTGTGGCTCTTAACCAAACTTTGCCAACTTTTTATCCAAACCCCCAGAATAAACGGGAGAAACTACTGCATTCTTTGGACATACACAGGCAGCTACGCTTCTACTTGGACAAAACAGAAGCTTTCAGGAAAACTGAACAACTGTTTGTAGCATATGCTGCAGGATCACAGGGCAAGGCTATCTCAAAGCAGACTATATCCAAATGGATAGGACACTGTATTCGGTACTGCTACACACAGCATGGAAAATCAGTCCCTAATAACATTAGGCCACATTCCACCAGGGCAACAGCCACTTCAACAGCCTTTCTCAGAGGAGTACCTACCAAGGAAATTTTGGAGGCTGCAACTTGGGAGTTCAGTGCACACCTTTACCAAGCATTACCACCTGCCTCTTTACTCTAAATCCAGAGCAGGATTTGCCACTGCAGTTCTGCAGGGCCTCATAGCCAATCCTAACTCTTTATAGACCAAGCCACCCAACCTTAGCTTTGGGATTCTACCCAAGTGTGATGACTGCAGCAGTGTAACACGATGAACATAGTACAGTTTTGTACCTACCATAAATGTAGATGTTCGAGTGTTCACACTGCTGCAGTCCAGGTTACCCTCCCTTCATCCCCTCTGAACTAGCTGGACTTATCTATACCTTTCTATCCTATACAGCCTTTGGGGTGTATTTGCTGGTAACTGAAGGTATTGTTTTTATTTTATATGTATTTTTGATTAGCAATATGTATTGCCTACCTACTTGGGGGCACCTGACATCTGGGGCAAGAAAAACTGAAGAAAATGGTGTTGGATGCATATTATATACCCCTGGCGCACTGACGTCAGGGAAGAAGTGACAGCAACCGTCGCCGGACTAAGACTTTGAAACTCTGGCCAGCTGTGGGGACTGCCTGATGGCAGGATAACCCAAGTGTGATGACTGCAGCAGTGTGAACACTCGACCATCTACATTTGTGGTAGGTACAAAACTGTACTTTTTTGGATTGGATGCTCTTCAAAAACAATGACCTCTTCACAGACGTGATCAAATACGTGTGCATAAGAACGACAAATTCTGCCAAAACACTTCCACACACTGTGATTTTTTTCATTTTTTTATTTTATATATTTTTTTAGCTTATGAGAGCAGCACTAGGTGCTGTCTTGTGAATGACGTGGTGTTTTTAGTAAAAAGATTCTAACAAGTATGGCTAGAAATCTAAGAGTTCCAGGATTAGAAAAGCTTGAGGTATTGCTTCAGGCAAGTTGTACCCAAGGAGCACCATTTATTATGTCTTTCAGACTAGAAAACTTCAGGAAATGGAATGACATGAGAATATGCTTGTTAAGGGCGCTGTGGGCTGGGAGCAAGAGGCCTTAATGATCCTGCCAAACCTGCAGCTGCTTGGGAACATTTGGAAATGGTTTAGTTGCATTTCATGCACTACCTTGGTTCTGCTGAGTCATCATCTGCCTTTACATCCTTAGAGGTAGACAGTAAGATTGTTCAGCCCGCTGCTACTCCGGTCATGAAATAAGTCACAGAGATGCCCATGCTGGATGACAGTTCCTAGGTACTTGCATTAGACATCTGTCCCTCTAAAATTGTGATGACAGCACTTGAAAGGAGTGAAACCTTTGAAATTCTTGTAATACTAGTAGACAGTAGAAAAGAGCAAAGCCTGTTTGACAAATACAGTAGGCCCCATTTTGAAGAACTGGTTTCTGTTGACCTGACACCTGAGGTCCAGGGGTCAGCCGTCAGACTCGTGCTTCAACTGGCCTTTGATTATGATGTGTTTGCAGAGGAGTACTTCACAGTCATGCAAACAGTAAACCCACCAAAACCACAGCCATCTGTGCTTGACTTGGACTGAAGCATTTGTGAGAAGATGCAAAATGGCAACTTCTAGATGTGATGTTAATAAGGATTTGCTCTTTGGCCTCCCTCACTGGAGAGCAAACAAAAAAAAGGATTCAACAGCAAGACATCAGGACTGGTGAAATAGTTATTTCATTTACCCATTCATAGCTATATTAGAAGCTAAGATGAAACAGTTTACTCACCACTTTCTAGCTACATTAGAAGTTTTGTCCAAGCAGTATCTTTCAGTACAAAAGAAACTGATGTAGATTAATTTATTCAGTGAAAAACATTTGAGAAAATGCAGGCTTGTTGTGGCAAAGGAGGAGAGGTTGGCAGCAAGGTAGGGGGAGGAGGCAACCTAATAGCTGGTACTGACTATGCTTCCTGCTCCCTCCATTCCCCTCCCCTCTGTTTGCCATACCTCACCTCTTGTATGTGGGTTATCTCATTTCAGAGGAAACTGAATCAGCCTGACCTCCCACAGATGGATAATGGAGATCATGAATACCCTTATTTTTAGAGTACGCTCATTTTTATATAGTTCTGTCTTTATTCTGTTTTTAATGGGATTTTGTGAAGGGTATAGTCAATTGAATTGTTTGAAAAAATGTGACATGAGCTCAAATAAACATGAAATTGAAACTAAGTAAAAGCCATGTTAGTGAAGTGTTATAAAGTATGCACAAGTAGTTGTACGGAACAGTCTTTATAACCAAAACATGCATTATAAGTGATTGTAACTTTAAAAATAACAGAATGTCTGATTTATCAGACTTACCAGTTTAGCCTGGAAAGTAAATCTCCTTACGGGTACAGAAAAAAAGCAGAGTTCTGATTTGTATTAAGAAAAGTAGAATGCAGATTGTCATGCTTCAGGCAATGCATTTTAATAAAAATTAATATACAAGTTTAAAAAAAAAGAGGATTTTGGTTTAGAAATTTGGCAGAATATTAATGACAAAGGAAAGAGGTGTTATATTGATAGGAAGAGGTTCTCCAATTGTAGTAAAAAAAGATTTGAATCATTGAGGTGCTACTGGCAAGGAAAGAGGTTTACCTTAATGTGAATTTGTATTCCCACTAAATCTGAAGTTATAATTTAGTTTAGGAGGATTATGGAAGAAGTAACAAGTTTCCAGCAGAGAATTTTGTTTCCAGCTGGTTACTTAAATTTACTTTGTAGCACTGAAGATGATTCAAGCAGCCACAGAAGGAAAACTATGACTAAAGAAGTTAGATTTTTTTTTAAAGTATGTGAAAGTGTTCAGTATAGAAGGGGTTATTTTAGTAACAGCCGTTTTGAGGAGATTTACACATTAGCCCAATTATTGTATCCTGGAGAATAGTCAGGATATAAAGTGTATATTACAGGAGCATGTGTATTTGGTAGAAAGTATTGAAACCTGTCCAGTAACTGTATCTGACCATGCATCTAAAAGAGTTAAGATGGAGATGCAAGAAACTAAAATAAAAAGAAAGGCATTGGTATTTCCCCACATATTTATCAGAAAGAAGGAAATGGCTAATAAATAAAATTCAAGCTTTATTAGGTCAGCCAGAAATTGTTCCAGAGAGACTGGCCAGGGCTTGGGATAAAATGAAGAAGAATGTTAAAAGTATAGTGGAATTAAGGGCAAAAGAGACTGCAGAAGAAAAGTAACAAAAATTAATTAGAAGGAATTTCAGAGGATGGTGAAGCTTACAGATAAAAACAACTGCAGACCAATAAAAGTAAAAACTTGAATAATACGCATGAGTTTAGAACAAAATTTCAATTAAATAATAGTTTTTTGTCAGTAATAGCAGGATCCAGAATGTTTTTACCCCAAAGACTTGGGTAACAGAAAATGAAAAGAGCTGTGGCAGAACTTCAGGACCCTATGATAAAAAGTGTAGAAATCGAGATATTTTGGCAGTTTTATGAAAATCTGTATAAGGAGTGGGAAAATCGTGAAAGTATACATTTAGAAGCTTTTGGGGAAGTATTAGAAACTTCAAAGCTTGGAAAAGTGGAAGTTGAACAATTAACAGTCACGGCACCTAAAGAAAAATAAAAAAGTGATGTAATGCCAAACGATAGGAAAGCCTCGAGAAATGGGTTGAATTCCCAGAGAATTTTCGGAATTCAGGAGGAAGGAGGCTTTTGAAGATTTGGGAGCCATGGTTTAATAACTGCATCCTGGAAGTGGGCAGGGGTGGTAGTGTTACCAAAGGAGGGCAAGGTTCCTGCAGACCCCACCTCATTTACACCAGCTTCAATTCTGTATCCCAGATTCTAAGTGCTTAGATTAATATTAGCTAAGAGAATGACAAAAAAATGTTACCAGAGCTGATGGCTGGCTGTGGTTTTGTGGAAGGGAGACAAAACATCAAATAATAGAGCAATGATTATTCTGAGGGAACTGGAATACAAAAAAACCTCCATTTTGCTGATTAATTTGAATGCAGAGAATGCATTTGGATTGCATTCGCCGGGAATTTTTGAGTAGTTAACGTAAATGTTTATAATCTCATATAGTGTGATAGAGGTATTAAGAATAATATATGATGGATCAAAAGCAAAAAATAAAGTGAGGGAGAGTCCTTTCTGACAACTTGAGTTTAAATGGAGAGACCAGGCAGGGATGTCACCTTTCTTATTTGCTATATACTTTGAAATGTTTAGCTAAAAGGTAATGGACTCAGTCTGTTATGTAAATAAAAGCCACTCAGTCTCGATACAGGTTAGCGCTGAGGTATGTAAAGTAGAAAATAATCAAGCCAAGATGTAGCAAACCCCAGCGTGAGCAAGTGCTAGTCTCAAAATCTTCAAAAGACAAAGTCCAATGGAATAAGCATCAAACAGTTAGCAACTAGTGCCAATATACTGTTTATTGTAGTAAAAAGATAAGCGCTTTCGCAACAGAGCTTCATCAGATCTATGACAATTCTACTCAAAATGCACTCCCATATATATATATATCTCAAGTTAATAAAAGGCAATCAATCAATTAACAAAAGACATTCATTTAAAGGGGTATCAACCTCAAAACAGCATTAATAAATGAATAATTGTAAGAAATGTCATTTAAGAACTATTAAAACCATTGCTCAAAGCTGTCCAACATGCAAATACACATACTAAAAACGCACTAAATATATAATAGTGAAGTGTGACTATGATATCAACTAATTAGCATAAATATAGCAACATAAATATATTGCGTTCAAAACGCATCTCTTCATACTAAACTTGATCAAATCATAAAAATTATAAATGAACAATCATAAAAGCATGTCAAGAATCAAGATCATGTAGGTTATAAATGAGCATTCATAAAAGTGCATGTAAAGCATCAATAAAACCCATACTCATACTGTCAAATAAACAATGTTACATCTAAGAGGTGCATATATATATATATATATATATATGCACACATATACATGCATGCAGCTACACACATATACACGTGTGCACACATGCACATGCCTATACATACACACATACACACGCTCACAAACACACACACACACACACATGTATATACATGAATATGCGAGCATAAAAATTAAAATTAAAACAACTGTGATAAATCCATCACTAAAATATTAATCTATATGAATCTATATGATGACCCTAAATAACAGTTACAGACGTAACATATAAGTCAAACACATATCTACTGCTGAACATAGAGAAGGTAAGAACAAGGTACTCCTATAGTTCACATAAGTGTCAAAAAATATATAAAAACACAAATTATGTATATGTGAATCTATGATAGTATATACTGATATGTAAGCTGAAAGTTATTTAATATTTCTTCTCTGTCTTAGTTTTGGTCTCAGAGATGCTCTCTCATTGAGGCCAGAACCTTTATCAGCTTTCAGTAATAGTATCCATTCAGTCTCCTTACCTTCAGTATATGTTCTAACATCCCCACCTCTAGGGTTAGGATGTATGACCTCAAGGGCTTGGAAGGAGAAGACATGTGAGCTATCCGTCATCATGACATGCTTCGCTAAAGCATTATGTACAGAGCCCTTCTTCATGTGGTAGATATGTTCTCTCATACGGTCCCTAAATGGGCGATTGGTTTTACCTATATAAAATGACGAGCAAACCTGACATGTAGCTAAATAAACAATGTGTGATGTCATACAGCCTGCTTCAGCTGAGATGGAAAAGTACTGTTTCAAATCTGGATGATAGAAGTTGGGTGTGGTATCAATGTAACCACAAAAGTTACATCGTCCACACGGTTTGGTACAACCATCTCTCTTATCAAGATGGGTATTAGTAACATAGCAAAGTTTTCTTTTCAAATTTATCTTGTTTCTATATAAAAACTTTGGATAGTTACCCACTATAGCTTTGAGGTCATCATCGACTAATAATACATCCCAATGCTTATATATTATCTCTAAGTTTTAAATGATCTGACGAAAACTGCGTTGTGAATTTAACATAATGTGGAGTTATCGTGCCAGTTTCTGAAGTAACTAAGGGTTGCTGTGGTCCAAAATAAGGCAGCCCTTTGGTATGCCTTAAATCAGAGGCATCCTTAAGATGCTTAGTGATTTCCTGCTTATTATACCCTCGCTGTGCCAATCTATCATTAAGATGAGATAGTTCAGTCTCAAAGCATTCATCCATAGGATTGAGCCTAGAAGCTCTAATGGCTTGCCCTCTCATGATATTCCTGAAGACATGAGGGGGATGCATACTGGATCTATGTAAAAGGTTGTTGCTATGACAACTTTTCCGAAAACCCCCCGTGTTGATGATATTATTATCAAGTCTTTCAATGTACATATCAAGAAACTATTCTGTGTTGTGAACTACTCATTGTGAACTTGAGGCAGGTAGTAAGATTATTCATTGTGGTAAAGAATAAATCTAGCTGTTCTATTGTGCCCTTCCATAAAACAAACAAATCATCGACGAAACGTCGATAGAAGGTGACATGTTGTATGAATAAATCTACCTTGAAGAGAGAATGCTCTTCCCAATGGGCTAAGAACATATTGGCGTAGCTATTGGCGCATGGTGTGCCCATAGCTACGCCTTCCTTCTGTCTGTATATATGGTCTTTAAACATGAATAGATTGTTTTCTAGTATCAACTCTAGGAAACAAGCAACTAGATCTATTGTAACTGGGGAATAATCACTGTGTCCTTGCATATATTCAGTGACATATCTGATTCCCATGTCATTAGGAATCATCGTGAATTAAGATTGTATGTCAAAGGTTACAAAGATATAGTCCATATTAATTATCTTGTCTTTGATGCATGCATATAGATCTAGCAAGAATTGCCTAGAATCCTTCAAAACTATCCTATTGTTGTTTAAAACGTGCCTTAGATGTTTCTCTACAAAGACAGATAAATGCTCAGTAGCCCAACCACGGCCTGAGACTATAGGTCTCAAAGGGGGGTTGGCCAAATCCTTATGTATTTTTGGAAGGCCGTGTATGATGGGTATGGTAGGATAGGGGATAATAAGATATTCATAAGTATCCTTATCAATTAAATGCCCCATGTATATGTCTGTGATAGTATTATGTACATACTTAACGATATGGTCAACATCCTGTTTACCAAGCTTAAGATAAAAATCATCACATAACATTGAATTCATACGTTCATGGTAATCAGCTGTATCCATCACTACTATCTTCCCTCCCTTATCAGCAGGTCTGATTGCAATATTGGGATTATTCTGTATTTTCTTAAGACTAACTCTTTCTCCATATGTAAGATTATCCTTCTTATGGTAATGTTTGTTAGGGGTCCTGTTCTCATAATAGGCACATAATTCATCTTCAGTGAGCTTCATGTACGCTTCTATTAATGGGTGGTTAGTAGGTGTGAACTCACTCAAGTTCTTAAACTTAAGGTTAGTATGTACCTGTTCACTATCCTTATACATAAATTTCAACATCATGTTCCTACAAAATAGTCTAACATCCATTATAGTATCTATCATATGGCTCTCACATCTTGGAATAAAGTTCAATCCTCTATTTAATAATCTAATTTCATTCTCAGTTAGAGTAATATGTGACATATTATATACTAATGTTTGACTGTCCACATTTTCCTCAGTGTTTTCTGTGGTGTGTACTCCTCTGAGAATTTCCTTTTATGCCTGCCTCTGCTCACTGAGCGGGAGCGAAACTTGTTGGTCTCTGTTCTGACAGGTAATGGAAAATTCAACTGAGAGGGCATGTTGGAATTAGGGGTAGAATGCAAGGTGTTATGTTTGGGCCTGACTACAGGTCCATTTTGTTGTGTATGCTTGTTTCCTGTGGCTAGTTGTTGAGATACATCCTTTGCTATCCTTACTTCTGGATATAAATTGATGTTACTATCTACTGTAGAGTGTACTAAATGTATCACATCTATAGAGTCATTACAATGATCACTGTTTGAGACATTATTAGTTATAACATTGTTTCCTAAAGTATCGGCTTGTAATGTTTGAACTGGATCCAAATGCTGGACCCTTTCACTCTCAATGTTTAAAACAGGATTTTCCATAGAGACTCTAGAAACTAGAGCTCCAATATTATTGTCAACAACTCTAGCTGGTTTGTTCTGCACTGTTTCACATACAACATTATCTAAGTTGCCAGTCTCTGGTCCAGTTGCAGCTCTCGAATTAAACCTAGGCCACATGAAGACGTGTCCATTTTTAAAGTCATTGGTATCCCTAATGACCTTGTGTCGCTTCTGTTGATAGAGCTTTCTTTCGAAAACAGAAACACTGTCCAGCATATTGTCAAATAAGGGATATACAATGTCAGAGGGAAAGTCTTTAAATAACAAACATTGCTTTTTCGTTATCTCCTCAATCAAGGCCGCTTCCTCCGGCTTGAAAAAATCAATCAATAACTTTAAATACTTTTGACTCACCTCCATGTTTAAACGTTGCCACTGTGCCAGGAGGTCTGGATAGTCCCTGCCTTGACTAGGCATAGTGAACACACGTAAACCCCTCGGTATGATGTTACGATCCAAGCAAAGCTGGAAGTGTATCCTCTGTACTTGCAATCTCTTGAGCTTAATAAAGCTCTTCTCGATTCCTTCCAGTGTCATGTAGAGTTTGTTAGAATCAAAAGTCTGCCCTGGTACTTCCGTACGCATTGGTTCCACTTCGAGAAGCCATGAAGAGTGGGCGTTCCCCTTAAGATAATTTTGAAACCTCCGTGCTATGACGTCATCACGCGAAGACCCGTTCCCACGATGTTCATCTCTGGGGACGTAGTCGAGTTCAATGTCAGCCATCAAAATACGGATATGTACGTAGATAAGCACAGAATCCCAAAGTCACTATTGCACTGCTCCTGTTTACGATAACTGAAAATAAATAACTACGTATTAAATAAAAGCCACTCAGTCTCGATACAGGTTAGCGCTGAGGTATGTAAAGTAAAAAATAATCAAGCCAAGATGTAGCAAACCCCAGCGTGAGCAAGTGCTAGTCTCAAAATCTTCAAAAGACAAAGTCCAATGGAATAAGCATCAAACAGTTAGCAACTAGTGCCAATATACTGTTTATTGTAGTAAAAAGATAAGCGCTTTCGCAACAGAGCTTCATCAGATCTATGACAATTCTACTCAAAATGCACTCCCATATATATATATCTCAAGTTAATAAAAGGCAATCAATCAATTAACAAAAGACATTCATTTAAAGGGGTATCAACCTCAAAACAGCATTAATAAATGAGTAATTGTAAGAAATGTCATTTAAGAACTATTAAAACCATTGCTCAAAGCTGTCCAACATGCAAATACACATACTAAAAACGCACTAAATATATAATAGTGAAGTGTGACTATGATATCAACTAATTAGCATAAATATAGCAACATAAATATATTGCGTTCAAAACGCATCTCTTCATACTAAACTTGATCAAATCATAAAAATTATAAATGAACAATCATAAAAGCATGTCAAGAATCAAGATCATGTAGGTTATAAATGAGCATTCATAAAAGTGCATGTAAAGCATCAATAAAACCCATACTCATACTGTCAAATAAACAATGTTACATCTAAGAGGTGCATATATATATATGCACACATATACATGCATGCAGCTACACACATATACACATGTGCACACATGCACATGCCTATACATACACACATACACACGCTCACAAACACACACACGCACACACACACATGTATATACATGAATATGCGAGCATAAAAATTAAAATTAAAACAACTGTGATAAATCCATCACTTTCCCTCTGACATTGTATATCCCTTATTTGACAATATGCTGGACAGTGTTTCTGTTTTCGAAAGAAAGCTCTATCAACAGAAGCGACACAAGGTCATTAGGGATACCAATGACTTTAAAAATGGACACGTCTTCATGTGGCCTAGGTTTAATTCGAGAGCTGCAACTGGACCAGAGACTGGCAACTTAGATAATGTTGTATGTGAAACAGTGCAGAACAAACCAGCTAATAGAGTTGTTGACAATAATATTGGAGCTCTAGTTTCTAGAGTTTCTATGGAAAATCCTGTTTTAAACATTGAGAGTGAAAGGGTCCAGCATTTGGATCCAGTTCAAACATTACAAGCCGATACTTTAGGAAACAATGTTATAACTAATAATGTCTCAAACAGTGATCATTGTAATGACTCTATAGATGTGATACATTTAGTACACTCTACAGTAGATAGTAACATCAATTTATATCCAGAAGTAAGGATAGCAAAGGATGTATCTCAACAACTAGCCACAGGAAACAAGCATACACAACAAAATGGACCTGTAGTCAGGCCCAAACATAACACCTTGCATTCTACCCCTAATTCCAACATGCCCTCTCAGTTGAATTTTCCATTACCTGTCAGAACAGAGACCAACAAGTTTCGCTCCCACTCAGTGAGCAGAGGCAGGCAGAAAAGGAAATTCTCAGAGGAGTACACACCACAGAAAACACTGAGGAAAATGTGGACAGTCAAACATTAGTATATAATATGTCACATATTACTCTAACTGAGAATGAAATTAGATTATTAAATAGAGGATTGAACTTTATTCCAAGATGTGAGAGCCATATGATAGATACTATAATGGATGTTAGACTATTTTGTAGGAACATGATGTTGAAATTTATGTATAAGGATAGTGAACAGGTACATACTAACCTTAAGTTTAAGAACTTGAGTGAGTTCACACCTACTAACCACCCATTAATAGAAGCGTACATGAAGCTCACTGAAGATGAATTATGTGCCTATTATGAGAACAGGACCCCTAACAAACATTACCATAAGAAGGATAATCTTACATATGGAGAAAGAGTTAGTCTTAAGAAAATACAGAATAATCCCAATATTGCAATCAGACCTGCTGATAAGGGTGGGAAGATAGTAGTGATGGATACAGCTGATTACCATGAATGTATGAATTCAATGTTATGTGATGATTTTTATCTTAAGCTTGGTAAACAGGATGTTGACCATATCATTAAGTATGTACATAATACTATCACAGACATATACATGGGGCATTTAATTGATAAGGATACTTATGAATATCTTATTATCCCCTATCCTACCATACCCATCATACACGGCCTTCCAAAAATACATAAGGATTTGGCCAACCCCCCTTTGAGACCTATAGTCTCAGGCCGTGGTTGGGCTACTGAGCATTTATCTGTCTTTGTAGAGAAACATCTAAGGCACGTTTTAAACAACAATAGGATAGTTTTGAAGGATTCTAGGCAATTCTTGCTAGATCTATATGCATGCATCAAAGACAAGATAATTAATATGGACTATATCTTTGTAACCTTTGACATACAATCTTAATTCACGATGATTCCTAATGACATGGGAATCAGATATGTCACTGAATATATGCAAGGACACAGTGATTATTCCCCAGTTACAATAGATCTAGTTGCTTGTTTCCTAGAGTTGATACTAGAAAACAATCTATTCATGTTTAAAGACCATATATACAGACAGAAGGAAGGCGTAGCTATGGGCACACCATGCGCCAATAGCTATGCCAATATGTTCTTAGCCCATTGGGAAGAGCATTCTCTCTTCAAGGTAGATTTATTCATACAACATGTCACCTTCTATCGACGTTTCGTCGATGATTTGTTTGTTTTATGGAAGGGCACAATAGAACAGCTAGATTTATTCTTTACCACAATGAATAAACTTACTACCTGCCTCAAGTTCACAATGAGTAGTTCACAACACAGAATAGAGTTTCTTGATATGTACATTGAAAGACTTGATAATAATATCATCAACACGGGGGTTTTTCGGAAAAGTTGTCATAGCAACAACCTTTTACATAGATCCAGTATGCATCCCCCTCATGTCTTCAGGAATATCATGAGAGGGCAAGCCATTAGAGCTTCTAGGCTCAATCCTATGGATGAATGCTTTGAGACTGAACTATCTCATCTTAATGATAGATTGGCACAGCGAGGGTATAATAAGCAGGAAATCACTAAGCATCTTAAGGATGCCTCTGATTTAAGGCATACCAAAGGGCTGCCTTATTTTGGACCACAGCAACCCTTAGTTACTTCAGAAACTGGCACGATAACTCCACATTATGTTAAATTCACAACGCAGTTTTCGTCAGATCATTTAAAACTTAGAGAGATAATATATAAGCATTGGGATGTATTATTAGTCGATGATGACCTCAAAGCTATAGTGGGTAACTATCCAAAGTTTTTATATAGAAACAAGATAAATTTGAAAAGAAAACTTTGCTATGTTACTAATACCCATCTTGATAAGAGAGATGGTTGTACCAAACCGTGTGGACGATGTAACTTTTGTGGTTACATTGATACCACACCCAACTTCTATCATCCAGATTTGAAACAGTACTTTTCCATCTCAGCTGAAGCAGACTGTATGACATCACACATTGTTTATTTAGCTACATGTCAGGTTTGCTCGTCATTTTATATAGGTAAAACCAATCGCCCATTTAGGGACCGTATGAGAGAACATATCTACCACATGAAGAAGGGCTCTGTACATAATGCTTTAGCGAAGCATGTCATGATGACGGATAGTTCACATGTCTTCTCCTTCAAAGCCCTTGAGGTCATACATCCTAACCCTAGAGGTGGGGATGTTAGAACATATACTGAAGGTAAGGAGACTGAATGGATACTATTACTGAAAGCTGATAAAGGTTCTGGCCACAATGAGAGAGCATCTCTGAGACCAAAACTAAGACAGAGAAGAAATATTAAATAACTTTCAGCTTACATATCAGTATATACTATCATAGATTCACATATACATAATTTGTGTTTTTATATATTTTTTGACACTTATGTGAACTATAGGAGTACCTTGTCCTTACCTTCTCTATGTTCAGCAGTAGATATGTGTTTGACTTATATGTTACGTCTGTAACTGTTATTTAGGGTCATCATATAGATTCATATAGATTAATATTTTAGTGATGGATTTATCACAGTTGTTTTAATTTTAATTTTTATGCTCGCATATTCATGTATATACATGTGTGTGTGTGTGTGTGTGTTTGTGAGCGTGTGTATGTGTGTATGTATAGGCATGTGTGTATGTATAGGCATGTGCATGTGTGCACACGTGTATATGTGTGTAGCTGCATGCATGTATATGTGTGCATATATATATATGCACCTCTTAGATGTAACATTGTTTATTTGACAGTATGAGTATGGGTTTTATTGATGCTTTACATGCACTTTTATGAATGCTCATTTATAACCTACATGATCTTGATTCTTGACATGCTTTTATGATTGTTCATTTATAATTTTTATGATTTGATCAAGTTTAGTATGAAGAGATGCGTTTTGAACGCAATATATTTATGTTGCTATATTTATGCTAATTAGTTGATATCATAATCACACTTCACTATTATATATTTAGTGCATTTTTAGTATGTGTATTTGCATGTTGGACAGCTTTGAGCAATGGTTTTAATAGTTCTTAAATGACATTTCTTACAATTATTCATTTATTAATGCTGTTTTGAGGTTGATACCCCTTTAAATGAATGTCTTTTGTTAATTGATTGATTGCCTTTTATTAACTTGAGATATATATATATGGGAGTGCATTTTGAGTAGAATTGTCATAGATCTGATGAAGCTCTGTTGCGAAAGCGCTTATCTTTTTACTACAATAAACAGTATATTGGCACTAGTTGCTAACTGTTTGATGCTTATTCCATTGGACTTTGTCTTTTGAAGATTTTGAGACTAGCACTTGCTCACGCTGGGGTTTGCTACATCTTGGCTTGATTATTTTCAGTCTGTTATGTAACCTTTGTGGTAGCCAAGAAAAACTAATTTTGTTTGCAGGTATTACCTTCTACTTGACAAATCCTGAATCTGACATTAGGATATTGTGGGATATTTTAAGACAATTTCAAATATTTTCATGGTATAAAATAAATGACAGTAAAGCAAAGCCTATGGCAGTAAATTCTGTGCCTACACGTAAATTAGTTCAACAATGCCCATATATTTATGGTGACATGAAAAGGTAAGATATTTAGGCATATGGATTAAAAAGGACCATCTTGTGGTAGCTAAGGATATGTGGGAAGGGATCGAGCAAAAGACTGGAAACTAATTGTCACAGACACGGACAGTAAGATATAGGTACCAAAATGTTTTTAGTTCCTTTGATCCTGTACATCAGTCAGGCATCCTTTTGTCAGCCACTGAAAAAACTGCGGACATTAGTAGAGTTGAAGGAATTTATTTAGGAGGGAAGATGACAAGAATAATCTGGGATAAGCTAATTCCCACAGGGTAGTCAGTGCAGGATTACCTCCTTTGAAGCTTCAAAGCTACACAGTTGAGACATTTATACATTGCAGAATCAGATGGTTATTATTCAAAGCTGAAAAAGATGATGATGCAAAGTAAAACTTGCAGAGAGATTAGGGTAGATTTTACCATTAGTGATTTTATATATATATATATATATATATATATATATATATATATATATATATATATATATATATAAAGGTACAGAAAATAGACAAGAGATGGCAAGAAGTAACTGGAGGAAACTTAAAAAAAAAAAAAACAGTGCTACTGTAAGCAAATAAGTTTTAAGGGAAAAGTGCTAGTGTGAGAAGAAGCCAAACAGGTGTTTAACCTGCAAGTCAAGGAATACCTTCCTTACCCGGAACTGTTGGCAAAAGGGAGGAGTACTGAATGAAAGATCAGTTGTAATAGGCTTTTTAGTGGACTCGAAAACGGAATATTCTTGTAAGAAAGGGATGACTAGTAAGGCACATAAAATGCTTTATGAAAATTATAAAAAAAAAATCAGATGACATCATTGATGGAGGTAGTAATTTTCATAAGAATAAGTTAATTTGGGGACAGTTTATAGAAAACAGTGCTCATTATTTGACTAAAATAAGTAGGTTGGTGGGAAATGAAAGGGGTGTGAGTTGTGTACTAATGCACAAGAATAAAAAATAGAGCTGTGATGGAAATTGTGTGTATAATGCATGTGTATGATGAAAAGTTTTATTGTGATATTTTTTCATTGTTAATGTTTGTAAGTTCATCATGTGATGGATAAATTTGTTAAAAAAAAAAAAAATCACTTGCCTTGGTATGATTGGATTGCTCCTTCTGACTAAATTTAAACTCATGGCTTGAGGCGTGCCTGTCTTTTGGCTCACCTCCTGAAGATGTCTCATTTGCTGAAATTCTAATGAACTGTTAATGTGGGGATTCTAGAGGTATTTCTTCCCACTTCTTAAAAAGAGGTGTGCTGAGCTGCTGTAGCTTGAGGCTTGCAAGTCTTCTGTACTTATTTATATCATTCGTTCCTGTGAGGTTTTGCATTTCTGCATATGTGTTTCTAGAACCCGGACAAAAAAAACATCAGATCCAAAGAAAAAAGAAGTTACGTACTCACCATAACGTTCCATGTTTGTTGTCCAGTATCTCTCCTTCATTCTTGCTGGTTGGGTTCAGAGCCTAATCTCTGCTCCGACTTCGCCGTATACCAAAGCTCAAGAGCTTCTACTGGCTCGAGTTTACAACCTATCCCATGGTGCTTAGCGGCTGTTCCCTAGATCTTGTTTGAGGGAGAGAGCTCCCTATGATGTGATTAACATACAGAAAGAGAAAATATATTGGTCATAAAGGTAAAAGGAAGGCAAGATGGGAATCCGACCATATTCGCCAATTGTAAAAATTCCTCTAGATCCTCCAGGAGGGGGGGTGGCTGGGTGGGACGCAAGAATGAAGGCGAGATATTGGACAAACAAACATGGAACGTTATGGTGAGTAGATAACTTCTTTATGTTATGTTGTCCTATCTCACGTTCATTCTGGCCGGTTGGGACAAAGTCCCCAGCACCTTTCTCCTGGGTGGCTCAAGGGAATAAACTCTTCAGGACAGTGGAACCAAAGGATGCCCTGTTCTAGCAGGCCACATCTACTTTGTAATGAGAGATAAAGGTGTGAGGATTGACCCATGTAGCAGCAGCACAAATTGAATCCAGTGGAAATCTGGATGGCCAACAATGATAGTAGACACCGCTCTAATTCAATGTCCTTTCACTTTCCCTGGCGGTTCTTTGTTATGAGATTGATAAACATATTTGATAGTTTCAGTAAGCCATTTGGACAAAGTAACTTTTGAGACTGCCCGGCTTTTTTTTGTTTCTGAATAGGACACAAACAATTGATCTGATTTTCTGAAATCTTTCGTCCTGTGTAAATAAAAGTGCAGTTGTCTATGTACATCCAGTTGGTGAAGCTTATATTCTGCCTTGTTGCTATAATTAGGGAAAAACACAGGCAATTCTATAGATTGGTTTAAATTTGTTTCAGAACAGACTTTTGGTAAGAAAGAGGGATTTGTTCTGAGGGAAACTCATTGTGGAAGATCAAATAGGGAGAATGGATGGATAAGGCCTACAACTTTGAAACCCTCTTAGCTGAGGTAACTGCTGTTAGAGAGTTTTCCAGGATAAAAATTTTAAAGAACAAGAGGATGCTGGTTCGAAGGGGGGAAGAATCAACACTGATAATACTAAATTTAGATCCCATGGGGGAGGTGGTTCTGTTACAGGAGGTCTTAACAGGAAAGTACCCCTGAGGAAGGCATTGCATAACTTGTGGGACATTACATTGGATCCGAGTTCCCCCACATGATAATTAGATATAGCGTCTAGTTGAACTTGAATAGTGGCTGCCACTGCTCCGTGATTAAAAATTTCTGTAAGGAATTCCAAAATTGCAGGTATAGAGGCTGTAAAAGGATATATGTGTTTTTTGTCCGCCCAACAAGATAACCTCTTACATTTGCATGTGTAAAGTTTCCTAGTTGTCTTTTTGTGTGAGGAGACCAAAATGTGGCATACTGCAGGGGATAATTCTGGAAACCTGGCTAAGATTGGAAGTGGAGAAACCAAGCTGTCAGCTTGAGGTTCTGAAGGGCAGGATGGATCATTCCTGACTGATGCGTCAGAAGATCCGGCACCATGTCCGGAATCCATGTGTCCTCCTGAAGGTGGGGCCAAAGGAAAGGGAACCAAATCTGATGACGCCAGTATGGAGCAATGAGGATTAACCTGCGACTCAATGACTTGGCTTGGAATCAAAGGAAATGGGGTGAAAAGCAAAAAGAAGTCCTGGGGGCCAATCGTGGATGAGTGCATCCCTCAGTGACTCTCCCAGAGGGGAAAAGAGGGCAAAGTAGTTGCTGCATTTTGGCATTGAAGGGAGTGGGAAAATGTCACAGCAAGGCTTGCCCCATTTGCGAAAAATTCAATTTGCAACTTCCTGATTCAGGGAGCACTCTTGAGGCATGAGAGTAGCTCTGTTTAGCCTGTCTGCCATGACATTGGATTTCCCCGGGATGTGCATTGCCGTCAGAAAGCACTGGGAAGATATCGACCATTGCCAAACTCTCTGGGCCTCTCGGCATATGGGATAGGATCTGGTTCCCCCCTTTGTTGATGTGCCATACCACCGACATATTGTCTGAACTGCAATAGTCCCCATGGGAAGAGAGTTCTGAAATGCTTGCAACGCCAGAAGCACCGCCCTCAACTCTAGGACATTCATGTGCAAATAGTACTCATGATCTTTCCAAACCCCTTGGACTGTCTGTCCCAGATAATGCCCCCCCACCCTATCTGAGATGCGTCCGTGGTTACTGTAGTGATAGGTTGGGGAAGTACAGTCTGCCGATTGTTAACCTGAGTGGACTGGATCCACCAAAGCAGATCCCTGTTGCAGGAGTCTGTAATGAGAATCTCGTGAGACATGGGTAACTCCTGTATGGACCACTGAGCAAAGAGTAGCCACTGTAATATTTGCGTGTGAAGTTGTGCCTTGGGAAGTATTGTTATTGTCGCTGCCATAGAGCCTAGGACCTTGAGGACAAATCTTGCCTGTACTTTTTTCTTGTAGAGCAAGATAAGCACTTGACTGCGTAACGTTTGAATCTTTTCTTGAGGCAGTTTTGCCAACATGTTTGTGTTTAAATCTGCACCTATAAAGGTAATATGCTGTGATGGCAACAAGGCAGATTTTTCTGTATTTATAGTATACCTAGTTTTGAGAATAGATGGATGGTGCAGTCCTTGGCTTTGATTAGTAGCTGCTTGGTGGTGGCAGTTAGGAGCCAGTCATCTAAGTATGGAAACACCTGGAATCCTTGATGTCTCAGATGAGCGTAACTGCCACCATGCATTTGGTAAACATACTGGGGGCTGTGGTGAGTCCAAAGGACAGAGCTCTGAACTGGTAATGACTGGCTTCCAGCCGAAAGTGGAGAAATCTTCTGGAGTACCTGTCCATCTTTATGTAGTAGTACGCATCCTGAAGATCTAACAAGCACATCCAATTGTCTTGTCCCAGAAAAGGGAGTATAGACTGCAGTGTTACCATCTGGAACTTTGACTTCTTCACCGACTTGTTTAGTCTGCTGAGATCCAATACGGGTCTCCAGTCCCCTTTCTTTTTGGAACTAAAAAGAACCTTGAGTAAATTCTGGATCCTAGCTGGTCTGCGGGGACTTGGGTGACTCTTTTTTTCTAGCAATGTTTGAATTTCTAGTGTTGCTTGATCCCTTTGACTGGGTGGAATGTCTGGGATAAACTTTGACGGACGAGGTGAACAGTGAAAGGGAATGTTGTAACCCCTGGATATAATGGACTGTACCCATTTGTTTTGAGTCAAATTCAGCCAGGCTTCTGGGTACAGCGATAGCCTCCCCCGATTGCCTCCAGATACGGACACTTGGCCCTCCTTTCAGGAGAGCTGGAAGGGCCAACCAGAGAAAGTATCTCTGTCGCCCTGGTTCTGAGGACCCCCTCTGCTGCGTGGACGGCATCTTCCATTGTTATTTCCCCCTCTGCCCCTGGGGGCAGAATCACCACGAGTGTCAGATAAGGCTCCTTTGTACTTCCGGAACCACATCTTTCTGCTCTTCTGACCTTTAGAGTAGGGTCTGGTAGGGGCAGAAAAATTAACTCCGACAGAACAGAGTCTTACCATCTTGTTGGCTCCTGGTGAGCGTCTCTTTCACTTTCGGCCCGCACAAGGACAAGCCATCAAAGGGGGTGTCAATGAAGGAAGATCTGAAGGGTTTGGCAAACTCGCAAAGGCGCATCCAGGAATGTCTCCGAAGAGCTATTCATGTGCATGCTGCCCTGCTCGCTCCATCGGCTGCATAGAAAATGAGGAGCATGGAGGAGTTAGTGATGGAGCTTAAGGTTGCAAGCTGAGAATTAATCTTATCTGATAAATCCTGGGCTGTAGCACCTTATAGGGCATCTCCCAGCTCTTTTTGGAGATCCCTCTGAAGTCAGGTGAAATATGATAAATAATTCAGCGACTACAAGGTAAAGGCTGCTGAAGGGAAAGTACACTTCTTGTACCTGTCCATCGTGCGAGACTCCTTATTCGATGGATGGACAAATGCAGAAGTTTCAGCTAACTCCTTCTTTGTGCTGCAGCCACCACCATCGCATCTACTGGAATTCCCTCGGTTAGATACTGTCTGTCCTCTCCTTATTCGGTGGATGGACAGATGCAGAAGTTTCAGCTAACTCCTTCTTTGTGGCCGCAGCCACCACCATCGCATCTACTGGAACTCCCTTAGTTAGATACTGTTTGTCCTCTCGGGCCGTAATAAATTTGTTTGGCCTCCGTGGAATGGGGTCCACTGATTCTGGAGAGTCCCACACCTTCTGACTCACTACACCCAGGAGAGGGTCGACAGGTGGAGCGATCCAAGAGGTGGAGGGGCAAGAGCCAAATGCCTCCAAGTATATCGACTCGTCTTCAAAAGGAGAAAGGGACTTCCAGCCACCCTTCTGCTTAAGGATCTCCAGGATGTCTGAAAAAGAGGCATCTTCAGAGGGCTACCATGGGGACCCTTCTGAATCCTCCCAATCAGTATCAGAAGTGACAGACTCAGGGGAGTCTATGTGCTTGCTCTTACACTCTCTCTTCTGAGGGACCTCCTCAGGGGGGATGTACTGGGGAGGTATTGGAAGAGGAGGTTCCACCCATTCGGGTTTCCTGGGGCACTGACTCTCTACTTTGGGGTGATGGAGGGATGATGAAGAGATGGACACCGGCCCTTTTGGGGAAGAGAGGCTGGAGCCGAAGGTGGTGCAGACTCGGTGGAGAGCACACTCTGCATCACCTCAAAGGCACTGCGATCCTGGGCCAACAGAGACTCCGGTCCTGAGGGGCCGGGAGATCTCTCTGGCAACAAAGTTGGTGGCTTCGAGGCTGATGTGGGAGCCGGACACACCTGAGCAGAAGCGCCGAGTGGGAGAGTTGGTTCCAGCATGGGTCCGACTCGACTATCCCTCCCCGGAGCCGACCAGGGAGTGTCGACCCCAAGATCCCTCGATGGATGACAACATCAACAAGATTGGAGCAGATGTTGGAGCTGAGATATCAGGAGTAATTACTGGCTCTGCCATTAACAGCACAACAACTTCCATACTCTCTGGCTCCGAACTCGTTGAAGGAGGAATGAGCGTTATCTGAGGTACAGTTGTCGGCTGTATGATCCGATGGGCTGGGCTCGAGAGAATTTCTGCTAGGCCCCAGAGCAACCTCTTCACAACCTGGTCCACATCATCGTCCGATAATCTGGAAGATCAAGAGGAATGGCTTGATGATTTTTGCTACCTGCCACAACTGTAGCAAAGGAGATTGCTGCACCAAATGAAAATGTTCCAAGGATGGTGACTGACTCCTTTTTCAGCTCCGCAACGGTTCCGAGGAGACAGATGGAAACGAGGGAGGACCAGACTTGTCGGAACCAATAACTTTTGGATCTGAGGATGCTTTATCTTTGAAACTGCTTGACGGCTAAGACACAGGAGCCGACGAAGCAGCCTTTTTAGACTTATCAAGTTTTGAAGTCTGATTACCTTCTTCAGCTTTCAACAAACCCCTTAAAATGAGCTTATTTTTCCTCTCCTGTAAGACCCTTGCACTGAAGCTATGACAAATGGAGCAGGAGTCTTGGAGATGGACTGGTTCTAGACAGTAGACACAACTTGTGTGTCCATCTGTTATAGACATTTTCTGAGTGCATGAATCGCACTTTTTTTTCCAGATTATTTGTGCTCCTTAACAGATTCTTTAGACATGTTTACCTGTGAAAGAAACTAACACAACAGTAAATTTGGAGTACTGTAAAAGGTAGAAGCAAGATAGAAAGGCTTTTGTTTTAACAAGAAAAAATGGAATTGATAGGGAGGAGGCGAAGTCTCTAAATTAAACGACAATCTCTTTCAACCTGAGGAGACACCTGTAATTTAAACTGTGACTCCTTAAGGGAGGTAAGAAGGTGACAGAATCCTCTAACTGAAACAGATTCTTTAACTAGATAAGGGGAAGAGAGAAAAACAAGGCCCAAAAGGACAGCCACAAGGAAAATATAGCCAAGAATACTACAAACACACAAAAAGGCACTATACTGTAACTGGGAAAGGTAAGCTAAGAAGTAGTAGTAAGTTTTAGGAAAGATATCCAAAAAACAAAGTATAATATTAAATTTTACTAGCCTGAGCCAGCAAAGACAGTCCCGAAGCTTCAAGCAGCAAACGAGATATGGGGAACAGCAGCTAAACACCATGGGATAGGTTATAGCCTCGAGCCAGTAGAAGTTCATGAGCTTTGGTATACGACCGAGTAGGAGCCGAGATTCGGCTCCGAACCCAACCAGCAAGAATGAAGGCGAGATAGGACAACATAACATCCAGACACTGGGCTCATGATCAACATAAATGTCTCTCTAAATTTCCTGTGACTGATCTTACTGTTATTGACATTTGTTCTAAAGGGGTCCAAAATGATAACTGCTGTAGGTACCTTACCAAATGCCAGGGAAAATAGAATTATTGACATTCTGATGAGAAGTATACATTGCTAAGTTGGGCAATAAAGTTTTAAATTTTAATAGTACAGTAACAGAGAAACAAACAGATCAGTGATGTAAATTAAAGCATTACTGATGTTTCAGAGAGGAAATGTATAAATTGGCACAGTTAATAGTGGTTGGTGCACACACAGTTTGTGGATTGTAATTTTTCAGAGTTATTTCTCTCTTATTGAATCAAGGCACATCTTTTCTAGCTATGTTTTCTTTCTTTTTCTTTTTTTTTTTTAATCAGTAAAGCCAAAAGACAGCTGTGTCCGTATATAAGTGAATATTTGTACACCATGGAGATTAAAATGCTAAGAATAAACATTTTAAGAATTATCAGTGCTGCATTTCAAATACATGAAATTTGTAGAGGAGGGAAATGTAGAAGTCATCTGCAGATTGAAGTACTGAAATGGCAATTGAGACTGCATGCTAATAAACCCCTAGGACTTTATTTATTTGACGTTTGTTACCAGGTTGTTCCAGCTGAGCTAAAGTCCATTTTTAGTGGAGACTCGAGGAGAAAAGCTCCAAAAATACACAAGGAGGAAGAAATATACAATATATAAAATAATCAAAGTAAAAATAAAGGTGGCAAAAATAGAGAAATAGCTAGATGTAACAAGTCACAAATTTGAGGAATAAAAATTTTAAACATAATTATGTTGTGACAACCCTCCACCTCTGGGCCAGTAATCAAGGAGCCTCAATCATCAACAATGGCACCTGTGGGGAATGTTCACTGAGATGATAACAGGTACACACCCAGTATTTCCAGATGCAGCTCTCTGCATCAAGTACAGTCAAGCACAGTTCCCTTAAGAGCACACAGGGAACACAGTCAGTCCCGGGCTGGTTCCTCCCTTTTTCTCCAGATCCGCATTAAGACTCCCCACTGACACAGCTGTAAAGTTGAGTCTGTTGCCAGCATTCCAAGCCAAGTCCTCCAAGACTCTTTCTGTCCAACCAGTGCTTTGTGTCCCTGCCCAAGTAACTGATGCAGACACACTTTGAGATTTGATTTGCAAACACACACACACATACACACACACACACACACACACACACACACACACACACACACACACACACACACACACACAACCTGGGAAAGGCTGGCATAGGTTTACTAGCTATGCCCCCTCTTGCTCAGACTGTAAGCTAGTCTTCACTGCCACCAGAACCCCCTGCCAGCTACTTTAAGGCCCTTAACAAAGGGTGTCCAGTTTTACTGAGTGAAATTAATATTAATACAAATGGTAGTTTGACCAAGAGCAGGGCTATTAGGAGTGGCCCACACAGTGTCACCAAATAAATATGCAGATCCTTTCAAAACTTAAATATCTTTACAAAGATCAGCCACAATTAAAGTTTTAAATATATTTAATAATAATTAAAAAAAGAACAAGGCAATACTAAATATCTATTCATATAGAAATTGGGTAAGCTGTTTAAGCCATAACATAATGAAGGTGTTTGCATGTAGAAAATTTATAGCAGTAGAACAAGAAATTGTGAGCAAAAAGAAGAGGTGAGGGTTAATGTGGGGTCCTGACAAGGGCTTAACAAGGACTTAACAGTGTTTGAATACTAACTGAATTTCAAAACCTAAGTTAACTTTGCAAGACCGTGTTTTTTGCATATTTATATCTTTTATTTCCTCCTGCCATTTCAGCCTGATAAGTCTGTTGTGCATTTGTGGCTTGGAATTATTTATTTGATTTAGAGGAACAAATGTTTATCTGGCTGCATCACTATGGAGTTCCTGCAATGGAAAGAATGGGAGAACCTACTCTGGAAGCTGGGAACCCTATATTTTACTAGGTTCTGACATACCAGTGTACATGCGTGTGCAATCATACACTGAAGACAGTACAGGACACACACTGTCTGGATATATGCTGTGATGTTTCTTTTTAATTTGTGCTTTTGTTGTATTACGACTTTGTTCTTTTGAAATCTTGCATGATGAAAGCACTTAACTCAGTTGCTTCTGTGTGTTAATATAAGAAGCATCTGCATCCCTTTTGGTGCATTTCTTTTGTTTTATTTCAAAATGTTAATGCAGCAAATTTTTCTTCTTCTGTTGATATGGAATGCATTTAAAACAAAATGTAGACATATGCAGGATTCTTGTCTGCACATCACAGTGTACAAAACTTACTGACAGTTTCTCAAGAGTTCATGTGTAAAACTTGCATTACCATCAATTCACCTACTTGCATAACTCCAATCATCATGTTTACTAGAAGCCTATCTCCATTGTTTACTCATGTCAGACTTAATGAGAGTTAATATATATACTTTTTTTCAGCACAGCTGCCTGATTCCAGCCAGCTGCTTGTAGACCTTTTTTCTTGAAGTTCCTATCTCTCTCAAAGAAAAGTTAGATCTGTCTCCTTCACATGAGGAAAATTTTCAGGTCATAAGTGTCTCAACTTTCTGAAACCGCATTTAATCAATGGAAAACTACTTTAGTCAAGTTTGCATCCTCAGAGTTAGTATATTTTTAATTTTGGGGCTAACTTTGCTGAGTTAATTTTTTGAATTAGTTGATTTCTGGGAGCAATCCTGGCTACTGGATCTTCGTGTACACTGGACAAGGTGAAAGTGTTGAGGGACGTTTTCTTACACATTTCAAAACAGAAGACCTTGACAGTAAGACAGTTCTTATGTCTGTATACGTGTCCTGTACCTAGTGCAAGATTGCACAAGTATGCACACAGATACCTCAGATGCCTGTGGAACATAAAGTTCCCAACTTCCAGAACATGGCCTCCCAGTCTCTCCACTGCAAGAACTCCAGTAATGATGCAACCAGATAACCATTTGTTCATCTAAATTAAATAAGTAATGCAGACCACAAATGTACATCAAGACTTATCCTGCTGAAATGGAGGGAGGGGATCCCAGGACCTGAAATGTTGTATTATAAGTGTCTTGGTCTGTACCTAGCTGTTGACGTAAAGGAGAACTCCCCTTCTAATTATAGTTTTGTTTCATAGTTACTGACTTTTTTTTGTCTGCAAGTGCCATATGAAGTTGCACTTTTGCCTTAGCTTGGGATTTACATGAAAAGAAGCTATTTGGGTAATTCCAGTTACCTGGTCAACAAAAATACCATGCTTTTTACTGTAGGTATGTGATCCAGATCATTTTCTTTACACTGACTTATTCTTTTCTCACTAGTGAGACTGTTGGAAGTTTGGCACTCCCAGACTTCCATTTTTCACTTTCATTTCCACTGATGTGGTCACATGCCATTTACCTTTAACAATGGCTAAGCGCTTTGTAGTTTCCACTATATTTGTTGCTGTCTGACTGTCACTTTTGTCATTAGCTTGAGGTGATGGATCAAAAAAAAAAAGTTTGTGATCCCTTTCAATAGGAGACAAAAAGAAATGATCACTGCTGTGACCTAGGTACATTTTACTAGAAGTTCAGTAGTGCATCATTAAATACCCTTTTTTAATGTTGCCTCTTCCTTTTCTTTTCTTTGAATACTGTGTTGGCCCATGGCTTTATCTTAGTCCTTGGGTTTTTGGTGCTTTGGACAGGATTTGACACTTCCCACACACATATACCAGGCAACACACTCTTTTATGTCAGATATAGATGTTCACGGTCTAGTTTGTTTTCCCTATCCTAAGAGCTGCTACTTCTGAAAGTTTGCCTGTTTTGATCTCCTTTACTCTAGAGCTTTGTTTTGCCTTTGATTTAATGATCAGACATCCTTTGTGGTTCTACCATAGTCAGATATACCCCCATATATATTTAAGGAGATGAGCCCTTGTGGTCATCTGTGAAGAAACACTTATTTTAGTTTAGGGTGAAATCCCTGAAGCTTTAAGGAAGTGGAGTGCATTTGGGAGGGGTGAATTTAGGTACTGAAACACTACCTAGGGTAAACTTTTTACCTGTTCTGTGGAAGTTGCCTTTCCTTTAGAAGCTGGTGTGTGCAATATTGGTTTCCTCTGCGTACCTCTTTATACATCACAAACCATATTGACATAATTGTAGTTGCAGACATTGTACATCACATATAATGTACCAAATCATTGTCAGTCAAGTCCTACATGGCTCATTCAGATCTTGCCTTCTTTTAAACCTCATTCCTCCCCTGTATGTATAGTTCCCACAATACCCATTTTTCCTATGTAATTTGCACCTACCCTTTTCTAAAGATCTCCGTTCCAGTTGATTTATCATTACTATATTGACTACTTCTAGTACAGTTGGTTTAGCCTTTGATTTACATTTTCAAGTAATTGTTTTTTAGCAGCCACCATAATTAGACTCAGCAAGGCCTTACTGTGTCTAAGCAATTTGATTCTGTTTCATACCTCAGAAAAATCATTTCCCTAGATAAATCAATTTGCACACCTAGTATCTCCGATAGAGTAGTCTGTAGGGAATCTTTAAAGTCTGCCAACCCATTATACTCTTATACAATATGTTCCTAATTACCTCTTCACCATCACACCTCCAACATTTGCAGTCTACCAGAGGAAAAATTCTCTGGAGTCTACTTGGGGTATAAAAATATCTATGTAAACATTTCCAAGCAAAAATCCTAAATCTTCTAGATTTTGTTGCATACTTGGGAGACATACATATAGCCTTCTATTGTTTCTTTGTGAATTGTTTGTCAAATTTCTCTTCCCAATCCTTTCTAACCTCATCTGATTGATTCTTATGCAATATTTTATATGCTGTACTAATTATTCCTTTTTTAATAGCAGCTTCTGTTCTAGATTCTATTAAAAACTCTACCAGTGCTGGTCTTTCATTTAGAACCCCTCTGTTTCTTTCTTTTTGCCTGTACTCTATCAATCCTTGATAGGGAAGGCAATCTCTAACTTGCAGTCCAAATAAAGTCTTGGCTTCTTCCCATTCTATTACCTTTCACTTTCTAGTTATTTGTTCCCAATACCTTAATTCTGCCAGTTTTCTCCAGTAAATTCCAGCCCCCTCTTGCCTATTGTCTGTATCCCTAATTGCAGTCATCCCTATGCAGATTTGCCTTTCTGTACTCCCCTGTGGCTTAGTTCTTAGAATACTTTTCACTACTTTATAAATATAATATTCTGCTTGATTATTGTTATTTTCCCTAAAGATCTGCATCCAAGATCCTAGTCTCTCCTTGTTTCTTGAGCTCCCCCTTTCATCATCATCCCTTTCCACTTTGAATTATATGTCTCTGCTTGTGTTGTGTATAGGAGCCTTAAATGTGTAGCTCTGAAATACCCCTTCAAATTGGGTAATCGCAGTCCACCTTGTTCTGCTGGAAGAATCAGTTTGAGTTTCCAATATCTTAGTTTTTTATTATCTTTTGTTTGGTCTCTTCCCACATATCCTTAGCTGCCATACCAGAATAATTTTTAATTCATATTTCTAAGTACTTCATTTTATTATGCTCCCATAAATATGGATATTGCTGAACCAGTTTGTGTGCGGATACATAATTTACTGCTATTGCCTTTGTTTTAGCTTCATTAATTTTGTTTTCCACAAATATTTGAAACTGTCTCAAAATGCTCCGCAACATAGAAATGTTCTTTTCTGTTTTTATCAGGTATAAAATAATATCGTCTGCAAATACAGCCAGCCTTTCTTGAATTTCTGAGTGGAAAGAGGACACCCCTGCCTGGTTCCTCTGCTCAAGCAGAAACTATCAGAGAGGAACCCACCCACTTTAATTTTCACCTCCGATCCCTCATACATCCTCATAATCAACCTTATAATTTTATCAAGGAATGCTAATGCTTCCGTTGCCCTGTGCATAAAGTCCCAGCTTACTCTGTCAAATGCTTTCTCTGTATCAATAACCACCAACAACAGTGGTATTTTCTTACATTCTGTTTCCTTCTGGATCATGAGTGTTCTGTAATGTTGTCAAGTGTTTGTCTTCCCTCCATAAAACCACATTGATCCATATCTATCCGTTTTGCCATTATTTTAGCCATTATAGACATAAACATTTTATAATCGTGGTTTAGTATTGAAATGGGCCTGTATGAAGCTGGATCTGATGTGTCTTTACGCTCTTTAGGTATTACAGCTACCACTGCTTTTTTCCAGGATGTTGGTACTTCTCTTAAAATACTTTTAAACAAAACCTTCCAGATCCTTATCAGTTTTTCCTTCCTAGCTTCCAAATTTCCACAGGAATACCATGTATTCCTGGAGACTTTCCTGTGGGCAGGTTTTACATCACCATTTTTTTATCTCATTTCCTCTTCTCCTGAGCCTCATCTACCTCTAACCCTGACATATTTAATTCTTGCATAAGCATTTCCATTTGTACCTTTTCTTGATTTCCATATTTCTCTGCCTTATACAAACTTTCATAGAATTTCCGAAATATTTCTAATACTTCTGTAGGATCTCTTATCTTCCGTGTTATAGGCTCCCTAAGCTTGGTGACACCCCTTTCTACTTTGTGTTGCCTGACTGTGCTAAAAGTTTTTTTGCTCTAAAAAAACAGCAATCTTTCTAAACTCATGCATGTTATTGAGGTAATCCCTTATTTTCTGTTTAGCGTGTTATAGGCTCCCTAAGCTTGGTGACACCCCTTTCTACTTTGTGTTCCCTGACTGTGCTAAAAGTTTTTTTGCTCTAACAAAACAGCAATCTTTCTAAACTCATGCATATTATTGAGGTAATCCCTTATTTTCTGTTTAGCATTCTGCAGTTGCTCCTCCTCGTCTTCTGTGAGATCCCCCCTATTCTGCAGTAGTTTATCATTTGTCAGTCCCTCTAAATATTTTTTATTTCTTAACCATATCTCTCTTTCTTTTATTTCCACCATATCTCCCTTTCTTTTATTTCCACCATATATCCCTTTCTTTTATTTCCACCCTATTTTTAAACTCCATTTTAATTTTATCCCACTCCCTTCAGAAGAAATTTCTGTCGTCTCTAATTGTCTCTAATAGCTCCTGAATAATTTCTACTACCCATTTCTTAAATTCCTCCCTTTTCAACAGATAGGTAGGAAAGTGTCAGTGTCTCATTTTTATTTCATTATCCTATTTTTTTTAGTCATTAGTTAGCATTGTTGCCTCACAGCAAGAGGTTCTCTGGTTCGATGCTCGGCTGGGGTGCCATCTGTATGGAGTCTGCATGTGTCCTCCCTGTGGACGTGTGGGTTTCCTCTGTGTGCTCCGGTTTCCTCCCACATCCCAAAGACATGCTGTAGGTGGATTAGACACTCTAAATTGGCCCTAGGCATGAGTGTGTGCGTATGTGTGCCTTCTGTGGAAGGTTAGGTGCCGGGCTGGCAACTCAACACTGTAAAACTCCACTGCCAATCATGAGCAGACAGGTGATCCGCTGTGGCGACCCCCAGCCGGGAAAAGCCGAAAGAAGAAGAGTGGCAGGTGATCTGAAATCATTATTAGGTGTATATCAATGCTTTCAATTAAATGCACATGTTCCTTGGAAGTGTCAATTCTGTCTAGCCTAGCCCCGTTTTTGTAACTTTGGGAATAATATATAAATTCACTCTGAAATCCTAGTACTGAATTCACATCTTCCACGCCAAATATTTTCATAAATTTCTTCAAATGTCTACCTTCCTTTGTTATATTTTTCCCTTTTGGGCCCCCCAGACACATCTTCACTGCTGAAAATCACATTCTACCCCCCCCCACCTACAAGTAATATTCCTTGCTGAAAGTTGATTATTTCTCCCCAAATATTCTTAAGCTCTATTACAGCAGTTTTAATTGGAATATAAATACATGCAAGTGTAATCCTCCTCCCTTGCCAGTAGCCCTTTTGCACTACAAATCTACCATTATCTTTTTTGTCCTGTTCTATCACTATTGGAGCTCCTCTTGCAATTAATCTAAGTACTTCTCTTTTGTTTTGTCCCAGTTATTCCACTGAATAACCATCCTGAAAACCTTTTCTTATTACATTCACATGTTCATTTCTTTCCAAGCACGTCTCCTGTAGCATAGCTATTTGCGCATTGCATTTTTAAATAAAGTTCACTACTTTTCTGTTTTATATTTATCTGTGAGACCATTGACATTTAAAGACATTACAGAAAGCATCATTGTGTTAAAGTTATTATTCCCACCTTTTGTGTGTAACAGCTTTTTTGTTAAATGTCTAGTTCCAGCTTTTGTGTTGCAAGCATACACTGTTTGGTTATTTTTTTTTATACAGTTGTTTCTTGTCATATCCATTTGAGCTTATGTCACATATTACAAAATTTTGTTTTATTGAAAGCTTTCCAAAAAAACACTCCCAATACCCCCCAAAGCCGATTAACTTAATGCTAACACACAAAATTGTATCTTCAGATGTTGAAGTTTTACCCTTCTAATAGGAACAAGCATCCCAAACTGACAGCTGCACTCTCATACTTGAATTATTCTAAAAGAAAGGTTGTCCATGCTATGACACATGGTACAGCCTGTACTTCTACTAAGTGCTGTCTGGTTTTGTCTCATCTTTGTAGCTCTCCCAGCTGGGAAAACACTTGAATGCTTTCAGAAAACATTATCTCCTAGCCAGTTCTCTTTATTTGATTGTTTCCACGGATACATGAGGACCAGATAAAAAGTTGTTATTAAACGTACATTTATTTGCTAAAAAAAAGCTTTGTAATATTCAGTGTTCTTTTTCATTTACTTGTTTTCTGTTAAACTTGTTACTGTATCAAGCTAAGGGCTGTAATGTAATAGTTCCCCATATGCAAGAATGAGAAAAAGTACATCAGTTTTTTTCTTTTGTCATGCTGTTTTGACTAGACTTTTTTTTACATTGCAGTGCCTGCATTTTTTAAAAGTGAACAAGGAGAAAGAGGGAAGAAGGGAGTAAAAACCGGGAGTACCTGTTTATCTGAATATCTGTTTAAAACTTCTTCCATTTTTTTTCCAGCCTTTTGTTATTTGAGTTGATACACTCATAGCTGGCCATAGGCATAGGCCAACTAGGTGGCCGCCTAGGGCGCCGCTTTAGTAGGGGCACTTTTCCAGTATTTATTTGGTGTAGGTAGACCAGGATGGGGGCACTGGGTGGTGTGGTGGGGGGCGCCGTGATGCCCTTTTGCCTAGGGCACCAGTTGATCTAAGGCTGCTCTTGGATACACTCCATCCGTGTTTCATTTATTTTAATCATATCTTTGTGCAGTTGTCTTATACTTTCCTCTGGGTTACTGGAATTCATGCCTGGAACTTGCACTACTTTTTGCTGAACAGCTGCAGTAATCTTTCCAGTCAGTGTTTTTTCCTCACCTTTTGTAGCTGATTTTCTGTCAGGTCCTCTGTATTTTTTCCTGGCATCCAGGCAGTGAACTTAATAGCCAATTACTGAAATTTACCCAGAAATGTAAGTCCACTGGCTTTCTCTGCTGAGTTTCTGTTTTCACTCTGAGACAGCTAAAATTAACCTGTTACTCAATGTGCAGCCATCTTGGAAGTCCGATGATGATGATGGTGACGATGCTGATGATGATATTAACCTCAAGATATTATTAGGGGACAGCGTGTGCACCAAATAATACCCCATACCCCTTCTCCAAAAAGAAATCATCCACTTAGCACTCATTTTGCCCCCTTTTCGAGGTTATACTTCTAGTGACCCAAGTCCATTTATAAACTCCTATTCTAATAGTCGCACATGAAAATATATTCTGTACAGTTGCAGATCCAGAGGTCCTTATTCCACTTTGTTTATGTGTCATTCCTGGAACAGTTTCTGCCCCATCTTGGATCTAAATGCCATAACATTGCTTTCTGTCTCTAGAAATTCAACCTTTGGGCTACTGTATGGTATGGAGCTAGACGTTTAGGGACCTTTCCATAAACTCACATCTTTATGTTCCAATCGGAACAGCTTGCATGTTTTATGTTTTGCACCAACTTTTATAAATGTGCATGTTTTATGCTGGATGCTAATAGTTAAATGCTTCTGTCATTGTTTAACTATTGACCAGTGTTTGCCAAGATATTTTGACTGTATTTGGTTGTCTTTGTAATTTTTAGTATGAAGTTAGTTTCTTTACTAGACAGTATATATTTTATTAATCTATATGAAAGTATCCATACATATTTTTTATGCATTGAAAGCTTTACATTGTTTGCATATTGACAGTGTCTTTTGTTGTACTTGTGGAGCTTCTGTCCTAGGTTTTTGCTGAAAAATAGATTATGCCAAGTTGGAATTTTCTGCTAAACAAGTATACATAAATAAAATAAACACTGCAGCGAAAGCTGTGTAGGTAGAGGCTCATAGTTATTTACTAGTAGAGGCTCATAGGTATTTACTAAGCTAATGATCACAAGGGCCTTTTTAAGCCTAGACATGCATCCCAAATGTATGTAACGAGTTTGGTGCCCTAGAAATTATTTTTAGGGGTATGTATAAGCTAGGCCATGCGTGGTCAAACCTTTATAAAACTGCCTGTATCCATTAGAGAGAGAGGTGACAGACACTGGGTTAATTTCTTATTTCCCATCCATTGGTCCAGGTCATGCTTGAACAGAATCAGGGAAGAACTGTACTCCATATGGAATAGGTATTCTCTGAGACACATATCTATCTGTCTGTCCAGTTTGTAATGTTTATGTTGCAGCCAAGGTCTAAGTCCATGGATCCGGTAGTTCTGATGCTGTTTGTTTTGCAGATATGTAAGAAGTCTGACAGAATGGGACCCTGGGATACCTTGTATGGCAAACATAGATCTCAGCAGATTGTAGGACACAGTTTAGGGATAGGGCATTGAGGTGACCCGCATATGACATTAACATCCTGTATTCTTCTGTCGATGATACACTTGTTTCATGTCCCTAGTCAAGTACATACTAAAAGGTGCATTGTACTCCTTGATGAGTCTGATCAGGGCTGAGTACAGTGGAAAGATGACTTCCTTGAACCTAAATGCCATACCATTTCGTATAAGTCAAGCAAGATAGAATGATTTCCTTACTTCCTTATACACATGTTGGTCCAAAGCTGGGTAACAGCTTCATATACAGCCCTAAATCCATGACTACTAGGTCTTCTCTTTGGGTCTGTTGTCAGTGGTCTAGTTTTCTGGAGTAGCTGACTTCCCAAGGAGTACTATTATGCATTTCTTGGCACTGAATTTTAAACAGTGTCCATGTCAACAGTTATTTTTCTGTATAACTCTTCCTGGAGGATATTGCTGTCTTGAGGGGATTCTGTGACTGTTCCCACTTTGCAGTCATCTGCAACCTTGGTCAACTTGAGATCCTTGACTTTGGCCTTTACTTCTGAGAAGTAGATGCCAAAAAGGAGAGGACCCAGCACTGAGCCTTGAGGGGCTCCACTAGTGATAGGCCTCTTTGTGGAGCTGGACTCCCTTATTTTAACTTCCTGGGTTCTATTTGAGAGCCACCTGGCAATCTTAACATAGGGGTTTGTGCCTAATTCCTTGAGTTTGTTTACAGTGCTCAAGTGTGGTATTGTATCAAATGCCTTCGCCAAGTCAGGGTAGGCAGTATGCAACATTTTGCCCCTGTCTCTTGCTTTGGTGACCTACTGAAAGAAGTCTACCCGGTTGAGTAGTGATGATCTTCCTTGTTTACAAAATCAAACTGGGTTGGATCCAGTGTCTGGAGTTTTCCATTAATTATTAGTCAATTCCATGACAATTATTTCCATAGCTTTTCATATAAGACTAGTCAGACTAAGGGATCTGTAGTTTCCTGGGTCTATAGAAGGCCCCCACCTTATGCAGAGAGATAATTGTCGCTGTTCTCCAGTCACGTGGCTTGAAAACTGACTGGAGACTGTGGTTAAGTAAGTGATTCCAGTGGTCCTGATAGGCATTCTATTTAAGAGGCATCCTGGGATATTATAGGAGCCCATCAGTGTTGTGGTCTTTGGCCTTGCATTTAGGACCTGTGTCATAGTGATAGCTGGGGGGTATTTTTTGAGGGGTGATGGAGGGTGAGGATAAAGTTGGAGCTGAATTTGTCAGCCAGTAAAATTGGCGTATCCTGTGTAGGTAGCTCCATTCACAAGTTAGCTCTGCATATTGTTGTGTACAACCTCTGAGGTTATGGATATAGCTAAAGAAAGCCTTGTGGTTGTCCTTGGCCTGAGAGGCTGTTTTTACCTCAGAATTGGCTTTGGAAGATCTGACTTGCCATCTCAGTTGTTTGTTTAGATTGATGAGAGAGTTTTTATCCTGCTAGCATTGTATTCACTGACTTCTGCTGTGACTTTCTTCATTATGTTTTACAACCCATTGCTGATTAGATTTCACCAGGATGACTTGATTTTCAGTTTGTTCTGAGCTTATTGCTCGAAGGCACAGCTATCTTTATGCATTTATTAACATGATTGTATAGAGTATCTGAACAGTTCTGAATGGGCAACTGTGTTCAGGGTTTTAGGGGCTTGAAATTTTGTCAGGTTGTCATTTAATAGGAAGTTTACCTTAGAATAGTCCCTAAGTCCTACAGGGTTAGCTTGGGTCATGAATTTTATTTTTATTTCAAAGGAGACAGCTTTTTGGTCTGGCCATATCAGAGAGGGCATTATACTAGGGGAGATGCTTCATTCTCCCATGTTAGGACCAATATTGTTCCCTTATTGAGTGTGTGAACTCTCTGATCCAGGGTGTTAGTGTTTACAAAGTCTAGGAATCTCAGGGCCTGTATGATTCCCAGTTTTTAGTGGGGTAGTTAAAACCATCCATGAATATGGTATTGGGCTGAAAGGCAAGTGTTTCCAGTAAGTGTAATTATGAGTTATGGGTTTGCTGGGTCATAGAAGAGGACCTACAGCTGGCAAGGATAGGGTATGGATCTTTACCTATGGTAATCTAGAAATGGAGAAGCTCTTTGCCCTGTTTGACCAGCCTTGAGGTGACCTTGTTATTTATGTAGATTGAGAAGCATCCACCTTTAGTCCCTGTCTGTGTAGTAGTTGGCCTAAATGTGTGAAAAGCATTGTTGCTTTGCACTGCTGGGGTGCTCTCTGCTGCTTTAAACTATGTCTGGAACTGCACAGATGTCCGCATTCTCCAGAGTAAGGAGAGTTTGGAGGGAGTGTAGTTTCTTCAGACCCTTGGCATTGAGCCATACATTTAGATTCCATTGGGTTAGTTTTGCTATGTTGGAAGATTTGTCAGTTTGATGTTGCCTAAAAAAGGCACTGGGGGTGGTGAGAAGTACAGTCATCCTTGGCAAAGCACTATGGTGTCAACCATATTCTCCTATTCTGACAAATCATTAAAGTCAATCATGCATTGTTCATGTCGTGGCATCATCTTTGCTGAAGGTAGAATGCTGTTCAATACTAGGCTCATCCCAGCTTGGGATGCATAGTAAGAAAGCTCCACAATGTCCCTCTTCATGTAGTCCAGGGGGTACATCTCATGTCATTTACACTCACATGATCTTTGACAGAATCATACTGGTATCTGTGGTCCAGTGTCTTGAGTGCATGCATGATCTGGTGGACCCTGACCCCGACAGGCAACTGACAGTGACTTTCTGCTTACTCAACCTATTGAGTTGGTCATCTGTTTCTCACAATGGAGTCTCCTCTCCTATGACTAAAATATTGGGTTATGTGATGACCTGACTTATGGAGTTTGAAGCTGAGGCTCTCTGCAGTGTGGCTGTATTTGTTGTAGTGGGTGATGTTTTGATGATGTGCTTTTGGGTCTGCTGAAGATATCTGTTGTAGGTCAAATGTCTGTGGGGTCTTTGAGGTTTATTAAGATTACTTTAAGAGCCTCAGCATATGTGGGCCTGTGGGTCTGATCCATACTGTTTGATGGGTGTAGTGTCCGTTTCTGACAACCTGGTTGGTATTATGTGTGATTGTATATAAGAGCTTTGTCTCCAGTGACATTATGTAAATACATCTGTCACATACCTTATCGGCTTGTTTGGGAATAAGATGGTTCTCAGTAAACATAAGATAATTGCTGCATTGTCTCAGGATGTCCATATCCACGAAACTGGCTGCGGAGATGGCAGTAAAGTTCATGTCCATGGTTTCTGGCCCTATATGAGTAGTCCGTAAGCTGTTGCAGGATTGATGAGTAGTAGCAGGAGTGTCTATTCCTAAGTACATGGGGTAGTGCCCGTCCTTGTGCAAACTGATTTCTCTTTGTGCAACCTGAGTAAAAGAATATACTTGTTGGACAAAAAGTGCAGGAATGTAACAAGTACATTACAGTAACATATGCAAAGTAGCAAATTACACAGTAAAACTTCCTGGAAGGTTTCTCAAAAGTGCAGATCTCAACAATCAGCAAACAGTACAATATTATGGACCTTTACAATGATTTAATTGATTTAAAGTACAAAATCAATAAATAAAGCAAAAATAAAGCAGTAGCACACTCGTATAATTAACTGAAATGCAAAACAGTAAAATGGCTGTCTTATCTGCCAAGGATGGAGCAATATTAATTCAGGACCCTTTCAGAGTATGGTGAGGATGCTAAGCAGATGAGAATATGAGCAGGAAACAATTTGTAGTAAAGGAGGTTTACTCGAGCAATATTGGTTTGCCTGGTTGACACTCAGTATTATGGATCTATGGAAACAGTGAGTGGTAAAATTACTTAAATAGCTTACACAACTGACAGTAGCAATGAAAGAGGGTTGGTAGGGACTTTGGAACTCAGATTACTGTAAGTAATTGTGATTTTACCACAGCGATTCAGTGTGATCAAAAAGTGGGCTATTCTTGGCAAATACTTTCATTTCCTTCATCTTGTGCTGGTCCAAGAATTTCAATTCTATTGGCACAATACGAATGCTCCTGGCTGTCCCTCTTAATCATGGCCCCAGTTCCGAAAACCAATAAAATAGAGCTGGAGTCCTGTTCCATTATTCCTAGCTGAAGTATTCAAGCGACCAGCCTGCTTTGAACATACTAATTTTTTGAAAGTAAATACTTTGGTCCCCTGGGACACTCAGTTAAGAGCATCAAGGGAGTGTCTAAAAGCATCAAGGGAGCACCAAGAGCAGGGGGTGGGACAGGTGGTAGCTCACCCCACAGCGGAATGCCAGCCCAATCCCAAGATCCAACTATGAGCTTTTTAACTGCAGGATCTTTAATATGTGACATTGGAGCTGGAATTACTGCAGTAACTTAACCCGTGAGTGTCCCACTAATAATGGGATGGGTGACAACATTAAGGGGTCCAGTCAAATGAAGCCAAAATTGGAGCTCTCTTTCAAAACCTGTAACAAGTCACAGTTCTCTTATTCATATGGCTCTGACCTACAGGTCATTAACCTCAGTCAGGTTAGAATTTCAGAAACGTTGGCTCTAACAGTGGGGTTAGGGAAGAGGCTAGGGCAAACACAAAGAACGGGAACACAGTAACAAAGTAAACAGGCACTAAAATGTAACTTTAAACAGGTAAATGATAAGCAGAGTACAATGCAATCATAGCTCTCAACTAAATAGGGACAAATATCAATGGAATCAGGGACAAATCCAGAAAGCATCATGGACAATTAGGGACACTTTTTAAAATATTAGTATTGTTAACATGAGATGTTAACAGAATAAGATATGAATTAATATACATTTTCTGAAGTAAAGTAAGTCTTAGAACTGTAATTATTGTCATTAATTAGTAAGTATACCTCACCACGTCTCCAAAAGTCACCAGTTTTAGGAGGGATTAAGAGGGACAGAGCTAAAATTTATGTCAAAATCAGGGATATTTGAGAGGTATGAATGCAGTAAAATACTCTCGTAGCAAAACTGTTACGTAAAGAGCTGTAAAAGTAGTGAAGCACAGATTCTGCAGCAAAATTTACAGTGTTGCCACTACTGCAATCCCACTACAGTGTAAGGCACCAGACTATGCAAAAATTTACCAGTAACAGTGTTTATGGAAAAACTTAGTAATTATTGACTAAATGAGGCTCAAATTTGGCAGTAGTCAACATGCCTCACTTCCTTAATCTGAGGTTTTCTTGTTCATATATTATAATCCTCACTGTTACTAAGGTATGGTACTTTTAGCAAGTCTTCTCATTCGAGTTACTAATTCTGAGTGCTCAGATGTTCTTCGTGTTTCACTGTTGCAGTCATTACATTTGGGTTATATGCTTGCAGTAACCCTCAGTCGGCCTGATTAACAAAGTCTTTGGTCCTACGTCAGTTGCTGTCTCTTCTTCCGTGACGTCAGGTCATCAGGGGTATAAAACATGCAGCCGACGTCATTACATCAGTCTTTCTTGCCGTGCGGTGCCCGAAGCAGAAACAATTCGCAAGTCTTCAACTAAAAGCTAAGTACCCAGTTGGGGAAATGTTTTTCTTGCTCTAAACCAATGTCAGTAGAAGTAAATAATTGCATTTCTTGTGGAAAGCAAATACCACATAAAGATTTTCATTCGTACTGTATTCCTTGCTTAGGCCCTGACCACGATGTACCTCGCTGTAGTTTTTGTGCCTTATTTAAACCACAAACTATCCGTCGTCGGTATATTTGCGCTTCTAAATATTTTGGTGCTCAGTTCAATTATCCTGGATGGTAAGCCATCCGAATATCGACATTCCGAAAAAACACAAAGGTAAAGACAGAGACAGGCCGCCCAGTTCGCCGGTACTCACTGAGGTGCTTTCGCAGCCCCTGATACTCGCTACTTTAGATTCGCAGGCCTCTACTGAGACCCATTCGGAGTCTAGTATGCCACGAGATGCTTCAACTGTGGAACCTGCGGATGTCTCTACCTTGGATGGGTCTGGAGCCGCTGTGCAGGCACCAGCTTCTGAGGGTGTATTCAGGCTTACTGACTTGCATATTAAACCAACGCCATCTCCTTCCTCAAGGCCTAAAACTCGAACCATGCCTAGAAAACTGACGCCCAGACTGCATGGTCAGGCCTCTATGCCTAAAAAACAAATGATAAGAATGGCTGAAGACCTTATTACTTTAATCAGGGGAAGCCAACCTTCCCCCTCTAAGAGACCTAGGACTGAGTTTGCTTATGATACTTCTAACCAGGATTCTGAAATTTATGTTTCCTCTGATGACCAGGATTTACCCTTATCTACCTATGAGGATTCTGATGTTGAGGACTCTGTTCTCTCTGGTTCCCCCCAGAGGATTTCTCTTTTGGTGAAACCTTGCATACTCTCAGGGAGCATTTTCATTGGGAAAGTCAGGATTTCTCTGACTCTAAAAAGAGGCTTAGGGATTTCTTACTCCTGCCCCAGCACAGGCCTTTAGCTATACCTCCTGTACTGGACATTGTTGATGATGCCTTTTCGGAATCTAGCATGGCCCCTGACTCTTTACCTCTTGCTTCCAGAAAACCTGATAGATATTACAGGGTTCCTGACTCTCGCAAGTTCCTTTTCAAAAATCCTCCTGCGGATCCTGAAACCATTTCAGAGGGACCCAAGGCATTGCAGCTCCTACTGCCAAAAATCCTACTCCCTCTGATAGAGACTCCAGGGTGCTGGATAGATGGGGTAAGATGGTATACACTTCTGCAACTTTGGCCATTAGGGCCTTAAATTGCCAGTTTCATATGTTAAAGTATCAGCAGCATATTATTGGATTGCTTGAACAGAAAATTATGTTGATTCCTGCTTGTGCTGAAAATAAGGATTTGCAGGATTTAATGCATTCTGCTGAACAAGTTGGTAAACATACATTGCAATGTGGTTTTGATTCACTAGAGGCATCTTGCATGGCTGTGGTAACTGAGTCTATATTTAGAAGGCATGCTTGGCTTAAAGAGCAATCCTTGCCAAATCATGTTAAAGCGAAATTACTGGATGCTCCCTTAAATCAGGACCATCTGTTTGACAACAAGGCAGAAGGAGTTCTTAAAAAGATGGAGGAAAAAGCTAAATCTATGCAAACTGTTAAAGATTTTTTTTACAAGTACAATCTCCAAGATTTAGTAGGCATTGGCCTTCTAAGAACTGGTCCTTTCCTGCCTCTTCTAGACCTTCTCAGTCCAAACCCAGATCCAGCAGAGCACCCAGGGGATGCACAGGACTAAGCAGTGGGGGGGGGGCTCCACTTCCAAATCTGGGAGTAATAAAACTCCCCCCTATGGTATACTGTCTCAATGACTTATTTTTTAAAACTTCCAAGCACTTCTCAACTGACTGCCCCCTTGGGGTGAAAGACTGCACTTCATGCAAAGAACTGGGGACTCATTACCCAGGACAATTGGGTTTTAAATATAGTGTCCCAAGGATACAGATTTCACTTCCACATGTTACCAACTCCAAGCGGTTGGCCGAATCTCCCTCCAAATCAGTGGGCAGTGGCCCAAAAGCAAGTACTCTCTCTCTTAAGCATAGGGGCTATTCAGATGGTACCAGAAAAGGAAAAGGGACAAGGTTTCTACTCAAGATATTTCCTGGTACCCAGAAAAGACAATTCATGGCGTCCTATCCTGGACCTGTCTACTCTAAACACCTTTTTGGTGATTCCAAAATTCAAGATGCTGACTTCTTCACCAGTTGCTTCCTATGCTAAGCAAAGATGCCTGGTTGGCAACACTAGTTTTAAAGGAAGCATACCTGCATATCCCAATCAGGGAATCTTGCAGAAGATACCTACGCTTCAAAGCAGGCTACACACACTATCAGTTCTCTGCACTGCCCTTTGGCTTATCTACTGCGCCCAGGGTATTCACAAAGTGCTAGCTCCAGTTATTGCTTTTTGCAGGCAAAGAAATAATCAAATATACCCATATCTGGACTATTGTCTAATTCAGGTGGAAAACCTGGACATACTTTTGAATCATCTGGCTTTTATACAAAGGATGCTAACTTGTATGGGGTACACCATAAACGAAAAAAAAAAATTAAGACCACCCAGGAGAACTCCATCTCCAGCCTGAGACCTTAACTTTGTATTGGAGAAACTCACCCTTCCTCCTTTTGAGCCAGCTGCTACTTCAGATTTAAAATTCCTTTCTTGGAAAACAGCTTTCCTTTTAGCCATCACTTCAGCAAGAAGGGTATTTGAATTACAGGCCCTTATGGCAGTGGTGCCTTTCATCATCTTTCATGCAGACAGGGTGTCCCTCAGGACCAATCCCTCTTTCATGCCAAAGGTGGTATCCAGTGTGGCCTTTAATCAGTCCATTCATTTGCCAACCTTCTTTCCTAATCCACGGAACAAAGGGGAATGGATACTGCACTCCTTAGATGTGCACAGACAACTTAGATTCTACTTGGACAGGACTAAACCTCAAAGGAAATCTGAACAGCTGATAGTGGCATTTGCTGCAGGGACAGAGTGTAAGGCTATTTCAAAGCAAACCATCTCCAAATGGATAGGCCATTGCATTCATTTCTGCTATAAGCACCGTGGAAAACCTATCCCACAGGGGATCGGACCCCACTCAACCAGGGCTGCATCTACCTCTACAGCCTTTCTCAGAGGCGTACCTACCAGGGACATCCTAGAAGCTGCTACCTGGAGTTCTGTACATACTTTCACCAAGCATTACCATTTGCCAATTTTATCTAAATCCAGAGCTGGCTTTGCCACTGCAATTTTGCAGGGCCTTATAGCTGGTCCTAATGCTATCTAAATTCCTCTTCCCATCCTTAGCTTTGGGAATCTACCCAAATGTAATGACTGCAACAGTAAAACACGAAGAACATAGTATTGTTGTGTACACTTACCATAAATGTAGATGTTCGAGTGTATTCACTTTTGCAGTCCTGGTTACCCTCCCTCCAGCCTCCTGACTTCTTTCGGCTATACCTCTTCTCTCCTTTTCAATGCTTAAAAGCTTTTTGATGCATTTGCTTTTTTGTTGGAGGTATAACCTTGTATATTTATAGATTTAATTGAGTCCCATTAGGGGGGGCACCTGACATCTGGGGCAAGAAAAACTGATGTAATGACGTCGGCTGCATGTTTTATACCCCTGATGACCTGACGTCACAGAAGAAGAGACAGCAACCGACGTAGGACCCAAGACTTTGTTAATCAGGCCGACTGAGGGCTACTGCAAGCAGATAACCCAAATGTAATGACTGCAACAGTGAATACATTCGAACATCTACATTTAAGGTAAGTGTACACAACTGTACTTTTTGTGAGGTAGGGCAAGAATCCCTGTCATCAGCACTGGAAAATGTCAGTCGTGTAAATGGCAAAATACATAGTCCATCTGTGTGACGACTTTTTTTTTCCCTTCAAGTGCTGACTGCATGTATTTCTGTTATTTCTGCTTTTGATTTATGGTAATTTATTCCCTCAGGTCGTTCAGTCTAGAGATGTATTTCAGGAATGAAAGTGGGAAAGAGCCATTCAGTCTGACACTGCCAAATTGTCTGCATAGATGCCCATTGCAGGACTTCATCAGATTAACAGCATCTGCCATCCCTCAAGACTGGGAGAAAGAGTGCCAAGTATCTGAAAATTCCAGTGATACAGGTATGGTACACATGAATGTGGCTGGTTCTGAGTAATCACATGAAAAACATAATTACTTACCAAGCAAAAAATAAATACAGCGTTCGCAACTTGGTTTATTAATAAACTGATAATCGCTTTCGTCTTATAATTCAGACTTTGTCAGACAACACTCATTCCATTAAAAACAGTTTAAATCCTTGGTTTCTTGTCACATGACTAAACTACCTCATTCCATTTGCTAATATGCATTGCATTAAAACATGTGAATAACACTGTTACAAATTTTAAAGAAACAGTTGCAAAATATCTGTAACACTTTATACATAAAATTCACCTTTCATATGCTCTTATCTTCAAAATGCTATTGATAGATATAATCTCATTTAGTCCATGGGTGGCCCTTGGAGTACTATTTTAGAACAGCATGAATTGTGGTAGCAGATATATTTAAATTCTTCAGTGCCACTGGGACTAAATGAGATTATATCTATCATTGGTTATATCTATCAATAGTGCAACTGTTTCTTTAAAAGTTCTAACAGTGTTATTCATACGGTTTTAATGCAATACATATTATGAATGGAATGAGGTAGTTTAGTCATGTGACAGGAAGCACAAGTATTTAAACTGTTTTTAATGGAATGAGTGTTGTCAGATGAAGTCTGATTTATAAGACGAAAGCCCTTATCAGTTTATTGATAAACTGAGTTGCGAATGCTACTGCTGTTTTTTTCTTGGTTCTGAGTAATCCTGCAGTGCACAGCATTGTTGTCCATTAAGATACAGCATTTGAGAATGTAACATGCAACTGTGTATTTCCTTGTCATACAGTTGGTAGTGATCCTTTAAGTGATGGTAAAGAGCAGATTAAGAGAATTTAATGTATTTTAATAATGAAAGGAGAGACTGCTGTCCACCTGGGTCCCCAGTTCTCTTATCACACATTCGGCATTAATTAGACTGCCGCCTATGTGGTAGTTCATGGGTGCAGAGTTTTTACCAAAGGGGATGACAATGCACTTTTTGGCATTGAGCTTGAGGCTATGGCTGTGACACCAGGCATCTGTCTCAGTGAGGCCTTTCTGTAGGATGTCCACATCATTTGGGGACTCAGCTATGGCTCCTAGTTTGCAGTCATCTGCAAACTTTGTTAGCCAAAGGCCTTATGTGTTAGCCTGTACTTCAGTGAAGTAGATACCAAACAGGAGAGGTCCCAGGACTGAACCCTGTGGTACTCCGCTTGTCTGTGGTTTGAAGTCCGATTTGGAGTCTGCAACTTTTACAGTGTGGACTCTGTCAGTGAACCAATTGGCAAACCATTTTGTAACGTAGGGATTTATACCTAGTTTAGTGAGTTTAGCTATAGTTCCAGAATGGGGGATGGTGTCGAAAGCCTTGGCGAGGTCAAGATAGGCTGTGTGAACCACCTTAACCTCGTCTACAGCTTTGGTGACTGCCTCAAAGAAGTCAGTCAGGTTCAGGAGGCATGATTATCCTTTCACAAACCCGAACTGGGTGGGGTCCAGAGTTTGGAGGTTACCAATGTCTTTGTTTATGAGTTCCATAATGGTACGTTCCATGGCCTTACAGACCAGGCTAGTCAGGCTAATAGGGTGATAGTTCCCAGGATCAGTGGTGACTCCCCCTTTGTGGAGTGAGATAACAGTTGCTGTGCGCCAGTCAGTTGGCACAAAGCATGATGTGAGACTGTGATTTAACATGGTACTTTGGTGCGGAACCAGTTCATTCTGAAGTTTATGTAAAACGCAGCCTGGGATGTTGACTGGTCCCATGGAAGCTGTGTTTTTGACTTTAGAGAGTGCAGCTTTTACCTGCGTAGTTGTGATTGTTACAGGGAATCTGCATTCTTCCTGTATAGTTATGGGCTCTTTAGGGGGTGAGAGGGAGCACTGAACCTATCTGCCAGGATGTTGGCAATGTCAGTTGGTTCTGTAATTTTCATGCCGTTGTGCTGTAACTCAAGAGCAGATCTGGGTGTTGCCATTGAGATTCTTGACATATATATAGAATGCTTTGTGGTTGTCCCTAGAGTCAGTGTCGATTTTGTTTTCATAGCTAGCTTTGGAGGATCTTATAAGGGATCTCAGTTTCTTACTGAGGCTGACCAGGGAACTCCTCCACTCATGGGATTTTACTCTCTTTTGCAACAATTTCTCCCTTCTGTTGCAGAGTTTGTTTATGACAGGGTACCACCAGATTGGCTTCCTTTTTTTGGAGGATAGCATCTTGGTTCTGTTTGAGATAGCATGATCCATGCACTCGTGTAAGTGCTTATAGAGTGCATCTGTGTAGGATTCAGCAGTTGTAACTGTATTGTCCATCTGCATGGGTGTCATGAAGCTTGCCACTTCTGTCTTAAGAAGCATGATGTTGGCTTTGGAGAATTTCTTTACCATGATTTCCTTAATGGGGGGTGGTGGCGGGATGTGGATATTTAGTGAGATTAGCTTAGGGTCAGATCTGACCAACGAGGAGTTGACTTCAGTTGTGGAACACCGGTCACTCATGTTGGTAATGACTAGGTCTAGGATATTGTTGCCCCTGGTGGGGGTATGGATAAGTTGATCCAGGGCATTGGAATTTATGAATTCCAGAAAGCGTTGAGTGAAGGAGTTGGTACATGAGTAGTTTTCCCAGTTAATGGTGGGGTAGTTGAAATCGCCCATTATTAGGGTGTTTGGTTGAACCCTAATATTTTCCAGTATATCAAGAAAAGAGGAATGGGAATCCTGGGGAATGGTGGGGGATCTGTAGCAAGCTACAATTTGGATTGCAGTTTGGCCCAGAGTTAGTTGCACTTGGATAACCTTGGATGCATTATGCTGTGCAACTAACCAGGAGGTGTGGATATCCTTAATGAATATTGACACACCTCCACCTTTGGTGTTCTGGTTCAGATTAGATGGCCGAAAAGTGTGGTATGAGTTTTAGCCTGGTAATGTAGGGGTGCTCTCTGGAGCCTTGAACCAGGTCTCCGTCACTGCACAGATATCGATGTTCTCCATTTTAAGGAGTGCCTCGAGGGAGTGCATTTTGAGATTTAGAATTCTAGCATTGAGTAGCATTACCGTCAGTTTTTGCTTTCCTTTTCATGTTATGGTGGTAAATTTGTCATTTGAACCTTGCCTAAAAAAAGCACTATAGGGGCAGCAAGAGCCTTAGCCAGTATCCAGAATCCCAGGAGTGACAGGTGTAGGCCATCTCTGGCAAAGCATCGTGGTCTGTCGACCATGTCATCCCAGGCAGACAGATACTGGATCCCCTTGGAATGATACCAGAAGCTTAGCCAATTGTTGAAGTCAGTCATTGTGTCCTTGTACTTGTGGTATCATTCTGGGCAATGGCAGGATGCTACTCACGGCTAGGGTCATATCTGCCTGGGCTACAAGATCGGAGAGCTCTTCCATGTCTCTTTTCATGTAGTACAGGGAGGTACATCTCAGGTCATTCACACCAACATGGACAATGACAGGGTCATATTTGTACTTGTTGTGGAGTGACCCGAGTGCATGGGTTATGTGGTGGATCCTGGCACTTGATAGGCAGCTGACAGTAAACTTCTCCTTGTTTAGCCTGGTGAGTGGGGACATCAGTGTGCCTGACTATAGAGTCACCTATGACTAGTGTGTTGGGTAAGTTGTTTTGCCTTATGGGCTGTGGTTGAGTGGCACACTGAGTCTGTGGGCTGTGTGTCATTTGGGTTGTGTTGAGGGGTGGGGTTGCTTGCATTTCTGCTTTGGAGGTCAGTGTTGCTTGAGCAGACTATTATTGAGAGCCTCTGCGAATGTTTGTGTCTCTGTGTGTGGATTTTGGTGGTGTAGGTTTAGTGGGACTATGTGATGAGAGTGGTTTGGTGCATGTGTTTACCTTCTCCTCTTGACTGTCAGGTTCATGCAAGTGTTTACCTTCTCCTCTTAACTGTCAAGTTCAGTCTTGGTTGGAGAGAGCTTTACCTCCAGTTTGGCTAAATAAGTGTGTTTCTCACAGGTTGTGGTGTTGGGTGGTAGGAGGAGTGGGTTGTTTGTGTACATGAGGCAATTGCTACATTGCCCCAAGATTTCCAGGTTCATCAGACAGACAGGAAAGAACACTGGGAGCTGACCCTTGGACATGCCTGAATAAAAAACTACTTTCCTGTAGACAAGTGAGTAAAGTGAGTATAAGAGCTGTTTTTCTCTACGCAAGTGAGGAAAGTAAGTACAAAAACTGTTTTCCTCTAGGTAAAGAGGCAGGTTGAGTGCTGTAGTAATTTGTAGCTTATTTAGTGCTAACACATTCTGAACAAGTGCTGAGTATGAATAAGCAAATTCAAGTGCTAAAACTAAGAAATCTGTACCTGGATCTTGTGGTAGATAGGCTACTTAGTGCTTATCACTCCCGCTGATAAGCTAGATTGCTTCCCTCCAACACAGAAAGGCTTGGGGGGGGGCTCAGAAGCTTACAAACAGTCCTGGATACAGCAAATCTGTATCTGGACTAGACTAGTTACAGGAAAGGTGGGAAACAAGTGCAAATTCGGGCTTTTAAACCAGAAAGTTGAAAGAGAGAGAAAAACTGCCCAAACGGCCAATAAACTACAATTCCTGGGCCTATCTACCACTCGGATACCTAGTGCTTACCACTCCCACTGATAAGCTAGAAGGCTTCCCTCCAACACAGAAAGGCTTTGGGGGCTCAGAAGCTTACAAACAGTCCTGAATACAGTAAGTCTGTATCTGGAGTAGACTAGTTACAGGAAAGGTGGGAAACAAATGCAAGCTTTTAAACTAGAAGGCTGAAAGAGATGAAAAAACTGCCCAAACGGCCAATAAACTACAATTTCTGGGCCAGAAACCACTCTTGTGGCAGATAGGGTACCTAGTGCTTACCACTCCCACTGATAAGCTAGAAGGCTTCCCTCCAACACAGAAGAGCTTTGGGGGCTCAGAAGCTTACAAACAGTCCTGGCTACAGCAAATCTGTGTCTGGACCAGACTAGTTACAAGAAAAGCAGGAAACAAGCTTAGAAATTTTTATTTATTTTTTTGGAAAGTGGAAAGGGAGAAAGGAGTAACAGATGATAATTCAAAATTAAGGACCTAAGTGGCTTGCTCTTCACAAATGTTCTCTCTGTATTAGGTAGCGTGAGCTAGTGACACTAGACTGGAATAGAGCGGGGATAGAGCTGAACAGATGGGACTGGTGCAGCTAACATTGGGTAAGACAGCAATTCAGATCGCAGCCTGCTATAAGTCCCCAACCATGTCACAAGACTCACACACCACTTTTCTAAGCACCCTGGAGAATATTACGGTCCAACCTAACACTCATACTGGGTGACTTCAACTACCCCTCCATTAACTGGGAAATCTACTCATGTACCAGTACACTTGCCCAACATTTCCTGGAATTCATTCATTCCAATGCCCTGGACCAGCTCGTTCTTACCCCCTCTAGAGGTAATAACATCCTTGACCTGGTCATTGCTAACATGGGCGACCGTTGCTGTACACCAGTAGTCAACTCCTTCCTGCACAAACTAATGACCTTGGAAATCCCCCCCCCCCCCCCTGCAAAGGAAACCACCATGGAAAACTTTTCCAAAGCTAACTTTGGGCTCCTAAAAACAGAGGTGGCTAACTTCACAGTACCCATGCAAATGGAGAATAGCTGCATGACCACTGAATCATACACCAGTTGTTTGTTTGTGTCTTTCGGCTTTTCCCGGTTAGGGGTCGCCACAACGGAACTCCGGTCCGCTAATGATTGGTAGTTGATTTTTACGTGCCGAGTTACCAGCCCTGACACACAACCTTCAACGAAGGTATGCCCATTCACGCATATCTCCACGCAGAAGACGCTCTAGCTGAGAATCAAACCAGACAGCGTCTTACTGTGAGGCGACAACGCTACCGCAGCACCACTACTGCGGGTTGAATCATACACCAATGCACTGTACAAACGCGTACACAAATGCATGGATCTCGCCATACCAAGACACTCTCCTCCAAAAAAAGTAAGCCAATCTGGTGGTCCCCTGCCATAAACAAACTCTACAACAGAAGATGGAAACTGATGCAGAATAAGGTGCCATCCCAAGACTGGAAAAACTCCCTTATCAGCCTCAACAAAAAGTTGAGATCCCTCATCAAGTCCTCTAAAGCTAGCTATGAAAACAGAATTGCAGCAGATAGTATAGACAACCACAAAGCCTTCTATAGTTATGTAAAGAATCTCCATGGCAATACCCAGATTTGCTCTGAGCTGCTGCACAATGATACCTCCTATACTGAGCCAACAGATATTGCCAATATACTGGCCGACAGATTCAATGCCAGCTTTACCCCTCTCTCCCCCCAAAGGACCAGTCACAATACCAGTAGAGTGCCAGGGACCCAGTATTACTGCTGCATAGATTAAAACAGCACTGTCCAAGGCCGAGAATACAGCTTCTGTGGGACCTGACAATATCCCTGGCTGTGTTGTACATGAACTACAGAGTGAACTGGCGTCTTACCTGTGTGCCCTGTTCAGTCACAGCCTCACCTCAGGCTTTGTCCCTACCAAATGTCTCACTGCTACAGTCATCCCTCTCCACAAAGGAGGAGTGATTGCAGACCCTGGGATCTATCACCCCATTAGCCTGACAAGTCTGATATGGAAAGCTGTGGAACGCATCATAATAGACCTAATAAACAAGGATATCGAGAATTCCAAACTCTGGATCCCACACAGTTTGGTTTTGTAAAGGGTAAATCATGCCTGCTCAACTTGGTCAACTTCTTTGAGTCAGTCACCAGAGTTGTGGATGAAGGCAAGGTGGTTCATACAGCCTGCCTTGATCTGGCCAAGGCCTTTGTTACCATTTCCCACTCAGGAATCATAGAAAAACTAACTAAGCTAAACATCAACCCCTATATCACTAGGTGAGTTGCAGACTGGCTCACAGGTAGAGCCCGCAGTGTGAAAGTAGCTGACTCCAAGTCAGACTGCTGACCAGTCACAAGTGGAGTCTCACAGGGTTTGGTCCTGGGTCCTCTCCTGTTTATCTACTTCTCTGAAGTCCAGGCCAACACGAAGGGACTCTGGCTGACAAAGTTCGCAAGTTGGGAGCTATTATTAACTCTCCAAGTGATGTTGACATCCTACAGAAAGGCCTTACTGAGACCGACTGGTGTCAGAACCATGGCATTAAGCTCAATGCCAAAAAATTTGTTGTTATCCCCTTTGGGAAAAACCCGGTTCCCATGAATTACCACATCAATGGTAGTCCACTGAACGCAGAAGGTGTTATAAGAGATGTGGGAAAACAGGTTGACAGCAACCTCTCTTTTGACCACCACATTGCCACTGTGATCAGAAAGTTGTTCTATGTAGCACATCTCATTACTAAGGGTTTTGCATCCAGGAAGAAAGAGGTCATTGTCTCCTTCTACTCTTCCTTCATTAGGCCAATCATTGAGTACAATGCCCCATTTGACATGTACCTCACTAAAAACACCTGGAACAACTGGAGAGGCCGCAAAAGTACCTCACAGAGAGGATCCTAGGCCTTAAACATTTGTCCTATATGGACAGATTAAAAAAACTCTAACTATTCTCTGTCTCATATCGCCTAGTTAGAGACGATCTCTGCTTGACTTAACAAACCCATGTCTGACTCAGCTCTGTTAGAAATGCTACATCTAAAGAAATCCCTCTGCACCACATGCTCCAGAGACCTCAACCTCATTAATCAACAGAACATGCTGGAGGGACAGGTTCATAACCCAGAGACTGCCCATGCTATGGGATAAACTTCCCATACATGTCAAGCAGAGCACCTTACTGGCCGTCTTCAAGAGAATTCTCGATGAGTGGATGGGAAATAGAAAATTAACCCCAGGGATCACTCCAGTGGCTGTACTCAACAGAGGAACTGGGAACTAAGGTTGGGTGGCACAATTCCAGAGTAATTCTATGGGCTAGGCTTGTAAAGGCCCCAGGGCCATTAGCCTACTGCACACCTATGAATGTATGAACATGGCATCTATCATTCTCATGATACCCCTGACAAGACATGGGAAAGATTCAGTGGTATCTAAAATCTCCTTTGTCCCAGCATCAACACCCCTTTATCTTTTCAAATCCCAGTGCTGGGGTTTGTCAGAAGAGAAATCTTTTGGTGGAGACAACAGATATTCCTAAATCCAGGTCTTCTCCCTCTCTGCTCCAAAACATTTAGTCATCCAAGTTGTTGTGCTAAAAGTCTTTTGTGTTGGAGTTATCAAAAACTTGTTTAACCACAATCTTTCTAAACTTGTGCATTTAATCAAAATATTCTGTTATTTTCTCTTTAGCTCCCTGCAGTTGCTCCTCCTCTTGTTCTGAGGGATTCTCCTTATTCTATAATACTTTAACTTTTGATGGCCCCCTTTCCTCTCAACCATACCAAATTCCTCTGTATTTACCAGTTTTGAAAGCAAAGTAGTGGCGTGCCACAAATTGCATAGTGGCCCCTTCAGTTCCTGATTTTATTTATTTATTTATTTATTTATTTTTAAGTTTAAGTTGTTGCTGATGCCAGCTTCATGATGCAAACTGCCAATCTGTCAAAAATCTGAGGGCTGATTGATATAATTCCTATGGTATGTATGTGTGGAAGGATGGGAGCACATTCAAAGCCGAAAAGACTATCATTCTACAGCACACAGTACACCTACACTGCAAAAGGTTCTTCATCTGCCAGTGCAACCCCAGCCAATTATTAAGGAAACATTTGCCTCAAGATAAAAGAAATGTGACATTCCAGTAGAATGAGTAAACAAGAAGCACGTACAATGGACGTAGAGTGCTAAAAATATGTTGCTAAATTTGAGACCACAAATTTGAGACCATGCACGAACTCTACAGCTGCCTTGAAAGGGCCCTTTCATTCTACACCTTCTACCTATATAGTTTATATCAGTGTTGAATGTTTTGGTCTGTAAACATCCATTGAAACGAAGTTTTGTTGTTTAAGTATTTTAAGTCCTTTGCTAAAACTTCATTTTACTTCCTGCAATGCAGGAACCCAATGACATTTCCAGCAAAGAACCATTAGATTACATCATGGCCCGGAGAGGAGCGCAACTTCTGTATTGCCTTTTGACAACATGAAGCTGGAAGGAATTGACTAATTTTAGTAAAGTCTATTTCAATTTACTGGTCATCTCAGGAAATTATGTGTGTAAGGCATGTCTGTCATTTTTATTTTCCATGCATTTCCTTATACATTTTACTTTTAAGAAAATGTGGTACTATTATTGTTCTCATCATAATCAGTAGTAAACCGTAGGCTTAAAGCAATTTGCTCTTTGACCAAAAGTAATGTATTAAAATTCACTTGACATTAAACCTGTCCTGCTACTACATAAGGCTTTTATCTTGTTGATGGAGGACGTTCATGGCCACGTGATGACTCCATTCTCCAATGAGAATGCGCGGCGCTTTAGTTTGAACACAAGTGCGAGGTTAAGTAGGCAGTTGAGAATTGTCTTATTTGTAAAGTCTGTAGAGTTTTTTTGACAGGTTAATTGTGTGCCGTATAGGCAGTAAACATTTAGTGTCCCATAACTAGATATATTATTCTGATAAATATGGTGATGAATTTAAATATCGCTAAGTGTCTGAAGAAAGCAGATTCTGAATGACTGGCTGTTGTTTTATTGTTTGCATCTAATTATTGTGTAAACCCTACCCTGCAACAAGTTTATTATGCAGTATGTGGCATTCACATTCTTTGTATTTAATTTGTTGTTGTGTTATCTCTGTTTTAGTCCATCCTGGGCAGTGGCTAAATGTGTCTGTTTGGATCAGTCCAACGATTTGTTTAAAGTTCAGTAATAACAATAATTCTGATGGACAGAAGATAGGGACAGGGAATAATAGAATGGTATGAGTAAGAGAAACTGCTGTGGTTCAAAAGGTGTTTGCAAGTTTGTTGAGAACTGTTGTTGGTAGATGGTTCAGTAGCTATCTAGGCTAGTAGCTATCTAAACTTACATGGGGAATAAAGTGGCAAAAGGGATATAGAATTGAATCAGTATTCTCTGAAAATGCTGTGTACCTAAAATGATACCTATCTAATATTAGGTTTGCTTGAAATCAAGACACCTTCAGATGGATGTTAAAGAAAATGCATACTCATACCTCTCAACCTGGAAACATCAAAAATCTGGACAGAGGTCCATGAAAATAGGTACAAATCTGTATGCTGATTAACATAAAATTTGTATGTATAATTATGTAACCCCACCCACTCTAATGGAATTGTGGGATACCAAATTTCAAACATAAACTGAAGAACAGATGACCAAAATATGGCCCCAGAGTAAACCCTGTAGTAAATAGTAACAATTTATTTTTTGAAATGTGTAGCAATGATGTTCACTGGGAAGGGAGATGATAATGAATCTTAGGATTTTGTTTTTGTTGACTTGCAGTGTGTGGGTTTTGTGGTAAAAGTAGGGCCTTTTATGGTAGGCAATATTCTAATCGTAGCAAAAGAATATTATTGCTTGCTAGGTCCTCCAAAAGTCATTCTCCATGGCCTACTGATCAGTGGCATAGCTAGAGTTTGTGTCACCCGGGGCTGTCTTTGAGTTTGCCACCCTTCCCCCCTCACAAAATCATAGTCGAATGGGGGCCTCCATACATAGCCCTCTCCCCTGCAGCTATTCCAATATCCCATTACTTGGCTATTTTGACCCATTTGCCATAAACACTGTAATGTGCATACTACTTTACTTCTACAATGATTATTCGGAGCATTTAAAACATTTATTTTATAGCACGAAAACCAGTAGACATCTGCTAAACAAAGCAGTATAGTCTCACAATGAAAATACACTTAGCATTAAAACTTCTCTGCCCTTAAAACTCACATTCATTGAAACCGCATTGAAACCCACATTCAAAGAAAATGCATCTGGCCAGATGCAGATAAAGATTACCTTTGGTCTGTTTTCAAATTATAGGCCCCTTGCACATGAAGCATACATGTGTTCTTTGATACACCTTCCTGATTGTATTAAATTATATTCGTTGTATAATACAGCACACTTGTTAGAGCACGTTCTAAATTTATGGTTTTGAACATTTTTCCAGTAAGCAATGAAACAAAATGCATGAACCAATAATGGCAAGACTGCCCAGTTCAGAACATTTCCATCATAAAAGTCTACTCAAATGTCTGCAATCCACCAGTATCAGTAAATATGCACAATCTTTGCAGAAGTAAAAGTCATCTAAATAATTCCACATTAAAGAGATCTGTAACTAATGAAGAGTTTGCTGCTAACAAACCACTTTATATTTTATTGTTTCATCTACAAATAAAGTGCCTGTTACCCTGGTGGATTAAATTGCCTGTGTTACATTAATAAAAAAATGATAAGCTAGTAATATTGCAATCGGGAATGGATGGCAAACTGTTAGGTTCATAGTTACTAGGTATCTCTGCCAAAGAGGATATTCTCAGGACTGCAGCATCCACCTCCTTTGAAAGTACAACACAGTACAGTACCAGCAATCTATCTGTATACTGTGGGAATAGAACCCACAACCTTCTGCATCAAAAGCAAGTATACTGCCTGTTGTGTTACTAACAGCATACCTGGCTGGAGTTTGCGTGCACTGCCTGATCTGAGGAACGTTAAAGTTAAAATTAAGCAGTATAAAGTAAAATATTCACCAAGGCACCAAAGTTCACTTCAGACAGAATCAACAGGTACCACCAAGGATCAAATACCAGCAGTTTTCTTTGAAAACACAACTTTAATGAAAATCAACAAAAAACACATACACTCCAGGCATTAACGTCTCCTATCCAATACGTTTTTGTTTGCAAGTTACTTCATCAGATGCGGACAAACTTATGAACCATTCCTTTTATACTCCCTCTACTTGGTAAATTGAATCAATTACCCAATGAAATAAAAATGTTAATTGGCAATTAATACAGAATACAATAAATTTAAAGTGACTATGTGCATATACAACCTTCTCTGAATGAGAAGTACATATACCACCATTTTACTTGTTAAAAACCATGTTACCCAAGTACCTCTATCTAAAAATTAATATTTTATGTTAAATCCTTCATAAATTAATATAAAATCATGTGCTTTAAAACTGGTTTAAAACAATTGCATATAAAGTATAGAAAATTATCTTAAAGCTCCCTCTAGTGTCCATTTGTTAATAACACTGAACTCTGAGCATAAATTTACATTGTGACTTGGCATCAACATCTATGTACAAATAAATATAATCCTACTAAAATTATGTTTAAAACGGTTTCCATCATAAAATTTCTAAAATATTGTTATATGAATACACATATAAATACATAATATAAACATTGTTATAAAAGTTAAAAAGTCATGTACATATTGCAAAAAATCTAACCAAACATGATTTTATTGCATTTTTAAACAATACCACTGAAGTCTTCGAAGAAGAATATACGAACATATGTATGAAATCCAGATTCACAAAGACACTAATGCCCTATTTAAGCACAAACAAAAATGCAGTGAAGCTTATTAACAAGTTTTTTGTCCTTGAGCAGGTAAAAATGGATGGAAGGGGTGGTCTATGGGAAGAAACCATAGAATATAAAGAGTTATGGTGGCAGATCACCCTCCAAGCAAACAAATTTCCTGGACTCAATTGCCCTGTGCTTAAATTAAGGGCGGTGAAACTGTAATAATGGGTTGAAACCGAAGAAAATGTTTGGTTAGATTTTTGCAATATCTACATGACTTTTTAACTTTTATAACATTTTTTATATTATGTATTTATATGTGTATTCATATAACAATATTTTAGAAATGTCATGATGGAAACCGTTTTAAACATAATTTTAGTAGGATTATATTTATTTGTACATAGATGTTGATGCCAAGTCACAGTGTAAATTTATGCTCAGAGTTCAGTGTTATTAACAAATGGACACTAGAGGGAGCTTTAAGATAATTTTCTATACTTTATATGCAATTGTTTTAAACAAGTTTTAAAAGTTTTAAAGTACATGATTTTATATTAATTTATGAAGGATTTTTATGAAGGTTTTTAACAAGTAAAATGGTGGTACATGTACTTCTCATTCAGAGAAGGTTGTATATGCACATAGTCACTTTAAATTCATTGTATTCTGTATTAATTGCCAATTAGCATTTTTCTTTCATTGGTTAATTGATTCAATTCACCAAGTAGAGGGAGTATAAAAGGAATGGTTCATAAGTCTGTCCGCATCTGATGAAGTAACTTGCAAATGAAAACATATTGGATAGGAGACATTAATGCCTGGAGTGTATGGATTTTTTGTTGATTTCCATTAAAGCTGTGTTTTCAAAGAAAACTGCGGTATTCGATCCTTGGTGGTACTTGTGGATTCTGTTTAAAATTAAGCAGTAATGAATGCCTCGGCAGCTGAATTCTGACATTATCCACACTGCGTGAGATGAAATCAGCCATAAGCCATAACTTAAAAAAAAAACAAAAAAATGGGAAATTTAGAAATTAAAGGGACCACGCAGGAGTTTGTGGCACCCCAATATTTTGACCTCAAAACTGGCATTTACCAAGGAATTCAGTACGGTTGAGAAGTGTGTGCATACTCCATTTAAAATTAATATCTAAGCAATAGTGTACTACTGTACCTTGTTTATTTCATTTGAGTTAGTATGTGCTTTGGGGGGGGGGGGTTATACGTCTGTAAAGTACAAAATGTACCTTTTTGTATAGACAGAGCCAAAGTCCATTTCTGGTAAGAAAGGCTCATAGGATTTCTGATGTTTGAGCAAGGTCCACAGTGACGAGATAAGAACATATACTACAGATGATTTTTATTGTTACAGATAGTAGTCAGAGTGGCAGCCTATTACAACTCCAGTTAAGTAGCCTCAAGTTGTGTGCAGCCACTTCTGTTTAGTAGTTCATTTTAAATATTTCAAGTAGAAAGTGGCATGCAAAGTAAGATTAAAAAAAGACTTCCCTACCAAAGCTGCAGTGTGAAATGGAAGACATTACAACTTGTCAGACATCACTGGAGGAGTTGCAATTCATTGATTGTTCTTTCTGTAGAAAAGCACTATCCTTGCAGTTTCCAGTATAGAGCTAGCATTAATTTGATTCACTGTTTTTATGAGCAAAGAGTTATCCTATATAAGTAAAGGTGATGAATATGGTCTCCCACATGGGGGTACAGGTAAGTACACTTGCCCTCATAAAAAAAAAATGTTTTTCATATGGATAAAGACGGTCTGTCATGTTCATGTGGTTGTGGCTTCATCCAGATATAACTAAAGGAAGCATAAAATGAAACCATGAAAGTTTTTGCTTTTTGATTACAATCTTAAGTAATAGCTAGGAATATGGACAGAATATATAAGGGAAACAGTCCTTATTGAAATGTTTATATTTTGTTTAATATTTTGTCTGTTCTTTAGTTGGAGTGGGCAGGATTACATAATTATGTATGCAAATTTTGTTAATCAGTGTGCAGACTTTTGGCCAGTTGTACCCCTACTTTTCATGGGCCTTTGCCTAGATTTTTGATGTTTCCAGGTTGAGAGGTACAACGGCCCCTGTAAATAATTCCTATTACTTCTTAATCCTATCTCTTTCTTTTTTGTTGCTACCTTATTTTAAACTCCATTTTCATTTTACCCCACTCACACTCTCTTCCAAAGAATCTTCATTCTTCCCTTGCAACTGTTGAATAATTTCCACTCTCATTTCTTCAATTCCACTAACAGTTAAGTAAGAGTGCCGATGTTTAATTTTTACTTTATTACCCTGTATTTTATCCTTGTTTTTACTGGTGCATCATCTGAAATAGTTATTGGATGTGTGTTGAGGCTTTCAATTAAATGCACATGCTGTTGTGAAATATAATTTCTTTCCAGTCTAGCTATATATATCATATGTGTACCTTGGGCAGTAATATGTAAATTCTATCTTGAGTTCCTGTTATTGAATTCACGTCTTGTATACCAAATATTTTCATAAATTTCTTCAGAAAATCACCCCCATTTTATTATATTTTCCATTCTAGGTCCCCCTGATACATTCTCACCATTGCAAGTCAAGTTCCAGTCTCCACCTATAAATAATGTTTCCTACTGAATGGTTATTATTTCTCCTGAAATTACCTTAAGCTCCATAATCGTAGATTTAGATGGAATACAAGTACATGCTAAAGTAAACTTCCTCCCTGCTAGTAACCCCTGGCTACCACATATCTGCTGCTGTTTTTCTTTCTCATTATTGGTGTCCCTGTAGCAGTCGGTGTTATCACTCCCCTTTTCATTTCTTCCAGATATTCTGCGGAATGTCCAGCCTGAAATCCTTTTTGACAGATTCACATGTTCTGTTGACAAACTGTAATTTCTGGTTTAAAGGCTTAACACCTTAATTGTGTTTCAGGGCCATAATAATTTTCTACACAAGTCCGCACTCCATCAACGTCTGAGACTTTCTCTGATAACCATAGTGCAGAGAGCATCTTCTTTTTTATGTTTAAAAGCTACAGATCTGACTAATAACAGTTGGGACAGTCTGGTGTTCTGTGCTATGGTGAGGAACACCCTTTGAGTTCTTTCTAAATTAGTGCCACATTCAGGGAAATTGGTTCATTCTTGAATCTTACTCTTTTCCTATAAATGGTACAGTCTAACCCATTCATTTTTTCTGAAATCTAAAGTTTTCTTTGCCTGTATCTGTACTCCAGGTTGACCAGTATTAATTCAGTCAGCTCCAGCCTGACCAAAGTTCCATCTAACTGCTGCTTAAGTATTTCAATCTTTGATTTACATGCAAGCATTTGATTGGAATACTCTGGAACTGTTTCTTCTATCTTCCTGATTATAGTGTCCATTTTGGTTGTGTACTCAATACCAAACCATTTTTTTTTTAATTTTGGCCACCTGAATGTTTTATTGAGGCTCTGTATGTGGTGAAAGTTCCAGAGAGAAAATGCTGTCCACATGCTCTTGCATGTGTGATAATGTTGCAGCTATTCACGGCATTGCTTCAGGATTCCCCCTTACTAAGTTTTCCTTTTTTTTTATTTTCCTTATGCACTTACAATGGAAAGATTCAACAAATTTCTCTTGCAAGACTTGAACTGAAAAGCATGTTTGCCAATTAACTGCAACAACCACAGAACACTGGGTGAGGTGGGGAGCTTCTCAAAAGCAGTTATAACTTGTGGTTGCCATTGCCAGAAGTCCTCATAATTTTATTATATTTTAGTATTGTTTTCCTTCCATTTCTTTTTATTTGCCGTGTCTTTTCCCTCTTTCATATTTCCATAATTCTTTATACCTTACATATAACATTTCCCCCATTATTTGCAACACTGTCTCCCTTTTTTACTTTCTTTATTACCTAGAAAAATGCTTAGGTGCCAAGTACATTATAGGATTTAACAGCCCCTCCTTATTGTATGTCGCCCTTCTTTTCAAAGGATTCAGTCTTGATTCCCAAATGAAAATTAAATTCTAACTTCTGTTTCTGAACTTTAGCTGGAAACATGTACACCCACCTTTAAATGGGTTAGTTTTCTTAATACGTAAGTATTTGACAATATGCACTTTTTGTTAAATAATAGATTAAAGCGTTAGCACTATGATAGCATTTTTATTGCTTCCAGAATTATTTTCCACAGTTATATTACATTCTCATACTCTTAGAATATCACTTCTAATGCACTTATTTTCTTGCTAGTGTACTATATTCCATTGATTGTCTTAGTTTCTCCAAACCTTTTGCTTTTTGCCGTATTTGATTGTAACCCAGCTTTCTTTAAAAATTCTACCACTTCACTTCTACATATTTTATTTTTCACCACTATCACAGAATCATATGCATATGACAGACAGATTGGTATTATAACTCCTTTTCCAGTCTGCCATTTTGCTTATTTTATTTCACACACACGTTTCAGCTATTGCATTCATTAGCAGAACATATATTTAATGGACATCCTTGTTTAACTCCTCTCCTAATTATTTTTTTGCCATCCATACATTTGCCATAATTTCACACATGACATTTTATAGCATGTTTTTGTAGCATTCAAACTTTTTCTCCTATCCCATATGTCTTTAGAATATTCTAAATTGCTTCATGACTAATTTTTCAAAAACCTTTGCCACATCACATCACTAGCCTTGACTATTTTTTTTCAAAAGCCTTTGCCACATCACATCACTAGCCTTGCATCTAATTTTCTTAGAAAATCATAGCTGTTGATTCTTTTTCTATTTACATTACCTTTACCTCTCTTTCCCCTTAATTTTGAAAGCTCTTTATCCTATGACTTCATTCAGCACCTTCTGCAGATTTTTTTTGTATTATTTTCATAAATATTTTGTAATTTGTATTTCCCAATATTATTGGACTCCAATTTTATTTTTTACTTTTTTCATATAAACTTTATTCTTCCACATATCTCTTCATCTATTATTCCTTTCTATGTCCATTCGTTTAATATTTTATGGAATATTAATTTATTATCCTCATCCATCCTCTTTATAATACTCATAACCTAATACTAATTCCTGTGCTGATTCTTCCCCTCCACCTTTTATTGTGTCTTCCATTTATTTCATAGTACTCTGTTTTTAGTATAGATTTTTTACAATCTAGACTTCATCTTATATTACTTCCTTTTAATGCAGTCTTCCCACAAACATTTTCACAATGTCCATTATTCATCTCTGCTTATATCTAATATTTCCTTGTACATCAAACATTGTATCCAGTCCACCTCCTATCTTTACCTTTTCAAAAAAATCTTTGTCTAAACAACATATTTTTTTCTGTTTTTTTTTTTCATTCTGCTGTATTTATCTTATTCTATCATCATTGTTCCATTTCTTCTTTGTGTGTGCTTTTTTTATATATATAATGTCATTATATACTGTCCTAGTCCTTTGCGTCCCTGTTTTTTCTGCATTCAAACTATTTTCTTTTATTTTTCTTTAAGCACTCCCGAATGTTTATTTTCACAATGCACTCTGTCATATGCTGTTCCCATAAAATCTTGACTTCCCTTTTCATCTCATCTCTTGTAGAAATCTCTTCAGTCAGTCATTTTATTCCCTTCCATTCCGTTATTGTTTCTCTGTCCTCCGTTTTCTAGCCCGTACCACTGTCTGGTCTGAAGGCTCCATTATTTCTACCTTTCCTGTTATTTCTCATATCTTTTGAATGTGTCACATAAACTATTTTAGTTGTAAAAGTTCCCCTTGTATATCTCCATTCTCAGTTTTTACTCTTATTACTTTAATATTTTCTGTTATTTTCCCCTCTCCTTTCACAAATTGCAATTCAAGTCTCCCATCATAATAACTGGCATGATTATTTGGACATAGTTTTCAAGTTCCTCAGACATCTTTTTCTTCTCTGTCATATTGGTGTATGCATAAACTAAAATTATCCTCTCGTATCTCTCTCTCTCCCTTATCACATACCACTAGTTTTCCAGGTACTACTACCGTCATATCCAATGTCTTTACCTCTTCACTTCAGAAATATATATATTTTTTTAACACACATCACTCCTCACTGACCATATAATTTTTACCTAGTGTTGCCTTAATTCTTTTCCTTTTTACTTCCTTCATACGCATGCTCGTATCTGACAAACATATAACCTCCATACTTATTTTTACACCAGTTAGTCAGTATTGTACTTCTAATATAATTTCAAATGCTATTACATTTAGTGCAAATATTCCTAAGTCACTAAGTCATCTCTTTCCTTTTTTTCCATATCTATTTACAGATTGTACTTGTGTTTTCTTTTCCATCTGTGTACCCTCCAGTCAGTTGCTTTACCCTCATTTTCTTCTTATTTTTCTCCTGTCTCAAATTCTCCCCTTCCCTTCTTCACTTTGTAGTACTGCATATATTTTTATCTTGCAATGTAATGTTTTCTCTTTGTAAAACATTTCCTGACTCATTCCTATCATCCTTAACAGTAGTTACATTTACTTCTTTCCTTAGCTTCACCATAATAATTTCGCAACCAGTATAGTCTATTATAATCAAATTTTCTTGCATCTGATATATTCTTTTTTTCTAACCTTTCTAAGCATAGGATGGTCAAACAAAAATGTCCAAATGCCTTGCATTTTCTATACTTAGGGAAAATAGTGTTTTTTGTGGTATGTCCCTTAACCCCACGCTAATCACACAATATTTTATTACAGTCTTGCACCAAATACCTCTCATCCCCACAAAATTTATGCTTTTGGGTGACCCCAATACATCACAGTTCCCGGTTTCCAAATCATAGTTATCACATTTGAAATATGCTGCATTTTCAATCAAGCACATCCAGTGTCATGCATACCTCACACCCTTGTCAAAACTTTTCTTTTATCATACATTTTTCAGCATCCTGCAGCTTATTACAAACAGACAAAAAAGTATTTTACTCGAGTTCCTTTATGTCTGATGTTTTGAATTGTACATGTATTGGCTTTACTAACTGCAGTTCCAAGTTCAGAAAATGTACTCATTCCATGGTGCCAATGTCATAATTCTGTCTACTTCATTCAGAATTTTTTTCAAGTAAAGTAAAAGTTTCAGTAGTAACCTCACAAAAGTCTTCTGTTCTAAAGTATATTAATGCCTTTATGTCCTGCACTTTAAAGCCCCAAAGGTAAAATAAAACTGTTCAAAATTTCATACCTGTTAATAGTGTCACTATTCTTTGTTTTGGTTCTTCCCACCAGTCTTCTCGTCTGGTTTTGTTATCCTGGCATCAGTCCTTGTCCTCTTTCAGCTTTAATCACAGCATCTTTCTTGCCTTTGTTTACTATTTCTGCATATGAAAAAGGTTTTTTTACTGCTCGCAGCAACACCCACCAGGGGCATACTTTTAAAAACAGTTGCTTCACTGGCCAAACATACCCCTTTCAGCACCTTCCAGTAATCCAGCTCCTTTTGCTGATTTATCTGGCAGCACCTCCTCAGTTACCTGTTCCAGCATGCGCTCCACCATAGTATCCCAGTTTACTTCCTCATCATCGTTGGTTTAACCTCAGTCCATCATGTCCATGTCCTAGCATGCGCTCCACCGTAGTGTTCCAGTTTACTTCCTCATTATCGTGGGTTTAACCTCAGTCCATCATGTTCATGTCCTAGCATGCGCTCCACCATAGTGTTCCAGTTTACTTCCTCATCATCGTTTAACCTCAGTCCATCATGTCCATGTCCTAGCACACACTCCAACATAGTGTTCCAGTTTACTTCCTCATTATCGTTGGTTTAACCTCAGTCCATCATGTCCATGTCCTAGCATGTGCTCCACCATAGTATCCCAGTTTACTTCCTCATTATCATGGGTTTAACGTCAGTCCATCATGTCCATGTCCTAGCATGTGCTCCAACATAGTGTTCCAGTTTACTTCCTCACCATCATTGGTTTAACCTCAGTACATCATGTCCATGATATCCTTCTAGGTGAAGGTAAAATTCTGCTTATGGCTACTTTCCTGCCTTGGGCATGCATCTGAGAGCTCCATTGTGTTCCTTTTTTGTAGTCAAGGGAAGTATTTCGTAGATCATTTACTTCCACGCTTGCTATGACTGTGTCATACATGTACTTGTTGCGCAAGAGGCATGCATGAGGTTGTGAATCCTGGCCCCTGATAGTCAACTAACCATGACCCTTTCCTTGCTCAGTTTGGTAAGTGATGCATCAGTGTATCTCAAAATGGAGTCTTCTGTAACTAGGATGTTGACTTGGGTGGAGTTTTGCCTTATGGGTTTTTGAGTAGAGACAAAGAGGTATAGATGCATGTTTCATGGTGGGTGCTATCTTATTGTTTGTGAAGTTTCTAAGGGTACTTGTCTCTTTGGTTGCATTTGGGTGGTTTTTGCAGTTTAGGTAGGTAGGTTACTTCTAAGAGCCTGAACATATGGTCTACGTGATAAATCTATAGCTTGTTTCTTGCCTTATTACTCTTTATACTACAGATTATTTTTTTGTTAGAGAATCATACAACTTGTTAAATTCATTGTCTCTGTTCTTTAGGTCAGTAAAGTGTGCAGATGTAGTCTTTGTATGACTTTGTACTGTTGGAAAGAGCAAATATTTGACAAATGGCAAATTCTTTCTTGGCTTTCACTGTTGTAAACTTATTTGTGAATACTACTGTTTTGTCTTTTTTTTCTTCATCAGGGAAATTAAAACAGTTTCATACCTTGTAGATTTTCCACCAGCATCTAGGAATGCTGGATACTGAAATTTAGATTTTTCATCTAATTAATTTCTAGTGAGAAAACTTTTGGATTCAAAGCTACCAGTTTACAGAAAAGGTTTCCCTATTGCAGTATGGTTCATCTCCCAGGCCCATGCTTACACTTATCAAGGGTGTCAGAACTTGTCAGAGATTTGGGATGCATGGCTAGGCTTAAAAAGGCCCTTGTGGTCATTAGCCTTTTAAATACCTATGAACCTATGAACCTATACAAGTATTCCAGAAGAGTGGTGAGCAGTATTCCTGTAGCTTCAAGCACAAAGACTCTGAACGTCAAGTATATTTCTTCACAGCTGTAGATGTGAACTTTTTAAGTTCTGACAGATATTTTCACCACTGACACCATGTTACATCAGGTGACTTAAGTGACAAATGGATGAGATATGTGGTATAAACTCCATGAGGTCTGCATTGCAAACTGAATTACTTGCAATTTCTACATACCATATGACATGCAGATCACTTTTGCTAGATCATTAACATTTAAAGGTGTGTGCATGCCATCGTGAACATTGTCATCAGTGCATGAAACCTCACTCAAAGGTCTCATGAGATTTGTTCCAGTCTTCAACCAGGGAGGTTGGATCCCCTCTTTGTTGGGCCCCTGGTTTGTTGGGCTGTGCCCACCCTTCCAGGATCTGGGGGAACTGAGAGATGTTGAAAGTAATCTGCTTGTGCTGAAGCAGCAGCTGTCCATGGAAATAAAAGTAGCTGGTACCTGTTTGGTCAGATGGTTCCAGACATGAGTTGCTGTACCTCCTGTCTAGTTGGGGACATATCTTGCTGTCTGCCCTAGGTGAGGAGCAGGATGAGAACTTAACTATGTATTGGTAGCCCCACTTGGTACAGCTTCGCTGCTCATTCTTCAGGGAGATCCTCCCCTGAAGATTTTCAACATCTGATTTCACAGGCATAGGAATATAGCAGCTGTATCATCATTAATTCCATTCCTAGTAGCTCTGCCTCCCAGTTGTCCTGATGAAATGGGACTTGTGGGAATGACTAGAGGCCCCCACCCCCATTTCTTCCTACCGTCTGTTAAGGTGGTTTTGTTTCAGTGTGGTAGTTCACTTGTTTCTGGAGGGAATGTAGAAATGAGGAAGTTCTTTACTCATGGAAGTGCAGTGCTTCTGCATGGATTTCCCATGGAGCACAGGCACTGGGTTAGAAGGCGGTTTGGCCCAGGGGGCTGGGGGGAATGAGAGACATACTGTCTACTTCACACTGGGGGAATGGATTGGATTTCTGGTGCCACTGGGCACTTTGCCTATTGGCAGTGTTGTTCACTTAAGTAAGAATAGCACCATTACTTGCTTGATCTGCTATTGGTACACTCGATCACAGTTGTCAGCCACAGGGCTCCCTTTCTTGGCAACCTTCCCTTTTTTAGTTTGCAGCCAGGCCTTAAGTGTTTACCCTTCTGTCTGTCCTTTATGTGGTTCTTTGGATTCTTCTGCTTGCATAATTTTGCTCCATGTGAATCAACAACCACAGGACTCATCAAAGAGGGTTCTTGATTTTAAATGCAACTGACACATTGTTGCTGTACCCGTTATCGACAAAGATGACCCTGTTGACTGGTAAGGAGTACTTCCCTCCTTTTTTCTTACACCGGCCATTTTTTTTCAGTTAACCTTGGCTTTTGGAGTTCCTGTAAAGTATTGAAGCATGTACTTGTGTATCCGGTATTAGTAGTAAGGGTGCTAAATTGTGATTGTTTTCTTGGTTTGCATGGTGGTACTCACTCATGGGAAGGGAGTGAGTTCATGGGTATTAGGGGAAAGCACATTTATATAGCTAATGAGTGTTATTTGTTTAGCATATATCTTCCCAAATAAGAGTTTTCCTCAGAATCTGAGAATGGCTGGAAAAACATGATGAATTGTTACACGTGGAGTGGATAATTCACCTGTAGAAACCAGCAGTGAGATGTTCTCTTTGTGAATCAAATAAATGTTATTTCTACTGATTTTCTAAAAGTTCTATACTCTGAGCATAGGCTTGTACTTAACTTGGAAAAAGAATGCTAATAATTATTAGCATATGGCTTTCTTCACAATGATAATGTGCATAGAAAATTACAGAGGAACACAAAGATTCCTGATTTTTATAAGCTAAAATACTTCACCTTTTTATTACCATTACGCTTGTTACACTTTAAACTTAACACTGATATATACTGCACAAATTCTGTTGTATTACTGTATACATGCTGAGTAAACATCTGCAGATCCTGTAAAAGATTCACAGGTTTTAAATGCGTAAAAGATCAGTTCACTGCAAAAAAAAATGATTAAATAGCACAGCGTATGTGTGCAAGACTGCAGTCTATACCTTTTTTTTTAATTAAGCATAATAATGGCTTATAACACTGCGTGTATATTTTGCTTATGTGTCCCGTTTATCCGAGTACCTCGAATTTTGCTGGTTTGTACATGGGTTTCACACATGACAGCATCATACAGCTGCGTATTCAGAATGTCTGTGCTGCTGCTTTTCTCGGTAATTAAGAACAGTAATGAATATGTATAATCTAGCCCTTCACTTCCATTGTTATGTAAAACTCTCCTTACCTCTGTAAGGAATGTTGAAACAAGTTTTGCAGAGTCCATTCTTCGGTGAAAAACATTAACAGGATTGACTTAATCATGTTTGGGAAGCAGTCTTCTCATTAATCATTGTTTTTTTTTTTTCTCTCTTTTGATATTCTTATTTGTAGACTCTGTTTGAAGGGATGAATCAGATAGATCAGTTCCTAACAGTAAAATGCCATAAGTAGCTTACAGGTTCCTTCCAAAAATGTTTTCTTTAGGTTTCTTGCCAGGGTATTCCAGACCATTTATTTTTGTACTATCTAGTGAGGTTTTCCTTAAAGTACTGAGCCTCTTTAAAACTTGCAGTTTCTTACTTTACCTATACAACAGATGAGTTAATAATATCCCCTTTTCTTTCTGTGTCACTTCTTTATTTTTATTGGAATAGTTAATTATTTCTATATTGTCTGCTCGGAGCTCTGTGGAATACCTAAATCTTAGTCATGATTTCTAAAACAAGTATTTACTGTTTAGCAGTTTTTACCTCCTAAATGTGCATGTGGATTTGTGTGATATCAGTTTCTGATAGTTATGTAATATCCTGACTAGTAAGTGTTTAGCCATTTAGTCTCTTTTTTTTTCCACATTTTGTGAGAGAATAGCCTGTAGAATGTTATGCCAGACTGTGTACAGTGGACAAAGGATATGGCTCAGCGGGTTGAATCTATTATTGAGAATGAAGACTACAGATCCCTTTTCTTCACTCTTTCAAAGTTTTCTGCTCTTTGATTACCTTTCAGAGTGATATTTTTGTGGTATGATCATCATCTGTCATTGCCAGTCTTGCATAGTGTGATTTTTGTGCTACTACAGCTCATCCTGTCAAGCCGGTCTTTCTTACTTATTCCATAGTGAGTAACTGAGTACATACAGTGATATTTGCTTCATTTGTTTTGCTTCCATAATCTGCTGGTGGACCTAAGTACCACTACTGTCGGAGGTCATACAGTCACTTTAATTTCATCTGGTTTGATTCCCAGTTTGCAAAGTCCAGTAAGTAGTTTTAAGTCATTAGTGGACGTGATCACTACTGCTGTCTTCTGATTAAAACACTTGATAGGGTTGACTTCTTATTTAATTCTGCCAAAGACTTAGGGTGCTTCTTTTCAGTGCTCATTGTGATTCTGACTTAATGTTGGAGATAGGATTACTTCACAATAGTCATGGCGACTTTTTTGTTCTGTTCCTCAAATGAATGTTGCTTTTTCTTCACACCATTGTTGCCTTATAAACAGTGTGTAGGTTCTCACATGACTTCATTGGAGTCATTTGTTTGTGTTATTTGAGCGTTTTACAGATGTCAGTACTTTCTTGAGGCAATTCTTCTTCTTCAAGATCTACCCACATAATTTCTAACATTTCACTTCTTTGTCACGCTCTGGATCACTTTCACAGCCTCTTTGCTGCATATAGTTTACCAGGCAAGTTTTTTCCCCCTTCTTCACAGCTTGTTAGGTTTTAAAGGGCATACAACACACAAAGTCCACCATTCCAGTAGGGAAACAGCCAAATTAAGCCATATCCATGTGGGGTTTACTGTCAGTCTGCGGACACCTGTTGCTCAGCTTTTTAGTTGCTGGACGGCCCCAACTGCATGGCCTGAGCTGAATCATGAAAATACCTAAATTAAAGTTGTGTCTGTGGTGTTGTGATGCAGAGGGATGGAGCCCTGACTTAAAACTAGGTGACCTAGATTCAGTTAGTGGATCTAGACCCTACATGATATTTGGGGGGGGGGGGGGTAGAAAAGTACAGCAGTTTTGCTAGGTCATATTTCCCTGGTGAAGGGACAGGATCTTTATCAAGGGCCACAGGCCATGTTTGAGACAAGGTTCTCCAACACTGCTAGAGCAGAGACATGCAGCAGCAGAAGATCATCCATGGTCTTTCCCACAGAGAGGGATTGAGGGTAGGACATAATAAAAATTCTGAATTGGCCAAGGATGACTGCTTACCGCAGTTATTTCAGCCAGCCAGCAAGTGGGTGGGGATTAACGAATCAGAAGGGAGTGGTGAAGTAGTACCAGTAAGCTTTAAAAATGATACAGTTTAAGCTATAGCTGAGTAAGAAGAATGATTATTTTACCTTGAATGCCATCCATACTTTTTTTTGTTTTTGTGAAGGATTACATTTTAGGAGGGGTGCCCTTTATTTAACAGTTCCTGTGTTCACTGCTCCTAGTTTGTCACCACACATGCCATTCCTTGCATTACTTATTTCCTTTGTCTTTAACTTTTATATACTGAACAACAGTCAAGCGTCTTCCTACATGATTTTTTGAACCCTGTTCTCTACCATCTTTTGCTTTTCCTGCTTCCACAAAGACAATAGTAGTAGAACTACTTAAAGGATTTTTGACTGGAAGTCTGTGTACTTAAAGATTTTTCGACTGGAAACAGACTGCCTGCCTTGTTTGGGTTTCTTTCAAATACTTAGTAATGCTGTATAATATTTCAAATTATATGTTTTTTTTTTACTTAAGACAAGTTTAAGTTCGTTGCTTCTACTACTACTATTGTCTGATCTGATTAATATACAGTGATTGACTAGAGGTTTATGGACTGAAAATCTTCCACACAGAGAAGTTTCTTACACTGTTTTATATTTTAATGATGAAGACAGTTTAAAAACAGGTGCATATGTGAAGCCATGTATGAAGCATTCTTATTTGAATAGAAAGAATCCACTTCGTATGCTTATAAATATTCTGAAAGGGCAATTTTTATGAGTTGCACACCTGACAAGTGATAAGGGGTTGATTGAGGCTTTTGATAGATTACAACAGGAATTTACTAGAAAAGGTTGTAGTGTTAGTGAAAAAATGAAAGGCATTTGTATGATTAAGGACCATACCATCTTTTAATGAAAGAGTAGTTAGATTGCGTACTCTATTTGTTATTGCTTATATGACTACCATCAACTTATTCTATAAGTATTAATTCTGTATGTGACATCATTAAAAAAGTAAATGGTAATTGATAGACTACATAAGCTGGTAGGTAACACATACCCAGGTTCACTTTTAAAAATAGATTGCATGCACTACTCAGTGCACAGGGAGTGATTAGATTGCACAATGCAGAGTTGTGTATGTAGTGTTTGTCAATATATTGAATGAATTTATTCATTCTGTAACTAAGTAAAAGTGTAATTTTCAACTGTACACTGACTGTATTACTAAGAATATAGTGTATCTAGAATGTATGAAATTTATGAAAAAGACCAGAAGAACTTTAAGAAATCAGATAAGTAAGCATATATATGATGTTAAAAAATTTAACCGTAGTAAAAGACTAGCGAAGCATATTAAGGAGAGTGATGCTACTCATGTCTTTAAGTTCATGGTTCTTTAATTTATTAATGACAGTTTGTGTGTAGGTGATGTAAGGAAAAAAAACAGGAACTGGAGATATGGAGAATGGTGAATTACTAGCCTGCATGTAGTAGGTTGATATGGGCTGAATGACATGATTAGTTTAAAGCCTATTTTGAAACGGAGACCTTTAAAGCATTTATATTAGTGGTCGTGTGCTTGATATTCAGTTTTCTTGTTTTAAGTATTTATATTGTGCATTTGTAATGTGTTTTAACATAAAAAAATGCCTTGAGCATAAAAGCACTTATTTGTTTTGTTATTTTTAATGAAAGATTAACTTTAATTTAATTAAGATTAACCAAAGCTTTTGGTTTCCAGACTTTCCTTTCTTTTAGGAATTTAAGTTAATACGTTGTAAACCAATAGGTCTCAACCTCTTGAGAGGCCACTGTGGAACACCGACTCTAGCAATGTGTGACAAATGGTCAAAATGTGGGACACCCTATTTTTGCATTGCTTAAAAATGCACCATTTCAATGGGATCTACTTCAAGTGGGCTTTCTGACAGAAGTCTTAAGTTAGTGAACACTGTACATTTGTAAAATTCAGTAATAGGCACGTGTCAGTAAATAAAACAAAGTCAGGAGAAACCATTGCTAAAATCCAGTAACACAAAATGACTGCATACCTTAACAGTATCTGCATAACAAGTTAGGAATCATAAAACAATTTGGACAGAAAAAAAAACAGCAAGATAAATAAAGCAATGGTGGGAAACACATACTGGAAAAATAATTAGAAGGATATCAAGAGAAGAACAGAATGATCATAGAAAGCAACTACAAAGGAGCTCAGAGTCTAGATTACATGGTGTGCAGAAGGTAGCTTGAAGAAATCAATACAAAATAGATATTAAGGAATCTAAACAAATTCATAGGGAAGCAGAGAAGATGCAGTGAAACGACTTTGACACATCAAGCAAAGCAAACAGCAATGAGAGACAACAGCCTGGCATAAAAACACCTTAAAGCCAGGCAGGGTCTGGGGGAAAGGCAGAAACCTCACCTAAAGGGCCAGTCAGGCAAACAGGTAAAAGGCTGATCTAAAAGCACTTCAATGCTGGGAGCAGTTGGTCAGCTGAATAGGTGAAAGGCTGCACTGATGACACTTGCAGATAATACCTGAAGGGAGTGAAGGTTCAGAAAGTATACCAGGATAGTAGTATATATAAACAGCGAAAGATTCTTTGAAAAGCATTATACTATTAGCCTTGCAAGAAGAGAGAAAGTGTACAATGTTCACTCTGTTATAAGTGAAAAATATTTACATACTGCAATACAGTTCTGTAAGAACACTCTCCATAAGTACATTCGTTACTCCACTGCCATGAAACAGAGCTCTGAACTCAACAACACTTATGATTGTAATTTGTGGCATTACCAAGGAAGCATATACATACTAAATTATAAAAGAAAAAAAATGTAAACGTTTCATTGCTCAACAGCCCTACCTAGAAATCTGCAGCATTACATGTTCTAGCAACTATTAAAACCCCTGTGAAGTTAAATAATATACAGCAGCGCTAGAAGTTAACACAAACTGTAATGAAACAGGAAGCATGCAGTAGCAAAGTGAGTAAGTGACACCATTTTATAAAGACATGGATGACCGTATAATTTTTATACTATTGAAGTTACTAGAGAGCTACTAAAACTAGTAGCGGCACACAATTGACCACAATTTTTTCCTCCTGATTGGCTGTCTTTGCTTCAGGAGCAGTTACTTGATTGGCTGATATACCGCATGCTGATTGGCTGTAATTGTGGTAAATGAGCAAGTCAAAAACTGCAAAGAGGAGCAGCGGGCTAAATCAATCACAAATGCGGAGCGTTCCACACAATACGGAGGGCTTGGCTGCTCAGTGTGAATCTGTTATTTTTAATTTAAGTAGAACTTCGTTTTAGTGTCCCCTTTCTTGCATAAACAGACTGCAGTTCACTGTCTTAATTTTTATTTTAATTCCTCTCTATTTCCTTTTTGTAGATGTGATAATTGGCTTGGCAGTATGTGGCTGCCTTCTTTTCCTGCTGATCATACTGCTGTTCGTCCTTCTATGCCGTACAAAGTCCAAGTCTTCTGGCTACCAGCATGTTGGAAATGAAATTGATGAATGTGCATGACATTCACTTCAGCCTGTTCTTCTCCACCCAGTGAATTCCTTCGAAAGTGAGACTCATCCTGTACCCCTGACTGAGAAGCACTTTCTGGAAAGAATGGCACTTTAATTTGGACAGAAATTACATTTTTTTCTGTAAATAAATTTTGAACCTAGATTGTGGAACTGTACAGTTCACTGGATGTCCTCATCACTGAAAAATGCTTCATATTGGGGGTGTTTTTGGAGATTTTTTTTAAATCATGCAGAAGATTAACTTATCTGTCTTATGTCAATTGTGCAATGTCCTGAATTTCAGACATTGAAAGCTTTCCAGGTGGGTTATTTAACTCTTACTTATAGAGTGCCTGTGACCATCATAAAACTCCACTAGCCAGGACGTGAACTAGGTCACAGCTTTGCATTCCTGGTTGTAATTTGACTCTTCCTAATTATGGTAATGAGGTCAACTCACTTGTTTTTAATTAGACTTGAATAGTATTTAAACTCATTTGTGTATGCATAGGGGTGATTTTTAAAAACAAGGCATGAATTCATGCCGTTTTTGTATATCAGCCAGTTGTACAAAATGTGTTAAGATAAATCGACACAGTGTAAATCAGAACTGTTACCGTTGATATTGCTGTGATTTATATGCATTCAGTCAGACACTGGACATATTAGCTTTCCAGTTAGGATGTTTATCCTTGCTTTATGCAAGAGCTAAGTGGTCTGCATTTTTTGAAACATTACTCCCTCACTATTGTTGGTTGTGCACGGGTACATTAAATGCAGTAACCTGAACATGCTGGAGGCTGAAGTAAGACTAGTAGGCATTTTCTGAAGGTAAGCAGTTCTCCAGCTTCACTTGTACTCTCTCTTAGAAAGTGAGGCATCTGTATTTTTAGAAATTAAGAACTAAGGGGAGAGGAAGATGTAGCATACAGTATACAACAATGTAATCTAAACATGCTGTCTGTAAATCATTGGTGGCTGTAATAGAGTAGACCACATCTTGTATGATGAGTGGGCTTCATTATCCTCCGAAAAATCTGGGCATTTATCATCAGTAGGAAAAGAGGAGATGCCTAAAGTTTATGAGAAAATGAGCCATATAGAAGATGAATTACCTGAGGCTCAGTTGAATACTTTCTAGTCAGCTTAAGATTGTTAATAATTGAAGAAAACATCAGTGTAGGACATATTGTGGCAGATGAACTGGTCAGTAAGCATGCCAGGAACCTCTCCTGGGTTTCTGATGCATGTTATAATAGCTAAATGCCTAAATGTTTCTGATGATCTATTCTATACAAGTTAAAAGGATGCACTACCCTTTTCTAGGGCTTAATTATTTTATGCAAAGTACATGCTGTGTTGTGCTCCAGACCCGGGGCAGCACATGACTGCTACTGTAGGAAATTGAGTTGACATATCATGGTCACATGAGCTTGCAGCTTCAGCAGTACTGTTTATTGCACATACAGGAAATTTTTTTTTTTTTCATCCAAAGGATAATAATGTGCCTAGAGAAATGATTGTCCATAACACTTTCTACTATACTTGACTATTAGTCCCATGAGCAGCTCATAACGATATGCAAGCAACAGTATTAGAAGAAAGGTATAAATTTCATCACAGACAAGTTCTGGTCTATGGAATCAGGTCACTTAAAGAATGGATATGTAGATGGATTGAACTGAACATCATCTCATTTACATTTTTTCTGTTTTGGCAGGGTAGACGTTTTAAGGTTAAAGCAGTGAAAACCTGCATTTTCTCAAACTTTTATTTTGTATTGTTGGTCTGTTTCTTTGTTTCACAGATACTTGTAGTGAAGTTCTGCAAGACATCTCTTGCTTCTCAGTACATCAGTTAAAGAACAGAATCCGATAGGCATTTCCTTTTTTATTTTTTTTTTCTTATTTGTGCTTATTTTAGTAGCTTCTGTCATTCAGTTGCTGTGGCAAGAGAACAGCCCACTCCTGCTCCACCTCTGAAACTTCTTTCCTTAGCTGCCACTTGGGGGTGGACTACACAAGTTATCTGTCATACCAGTACATCAGTGGAGAGAGTTTAACTGTCCATTTGTCAACATACCTCAGGAGTGCATCCTACATACCACTATGCAATACTGACCCTTGCTTTGCTTTTTCTAGGAGGTAAACAAAATGTAATCAAATTGCAGTAACCCAGGATAACAAGACCAGCATGTGGCCACTCAAACACATCATCTCCACCACCTTCTGTGATGCCCAGGTCAGTGATCAGATGTAGGTCACCAGAATCACACACACTGGAGTAAAACCATTGCAGTACTGTAGCTGATTTCAGAGCTGTATCTTTTTTAGTTGAAGATTACACAGTTTTAGGGAAACAAGGTTGGCACCTAACATTCTGGATCATACTAGCTTGGGACAGATGGGAACAACAGACCTAGACTGGCATAATGCCTTGCAACCCATTTTTCAGCAGAGTATTTTTATTTTTCTGATTTTAAAGGAATGAATATGTAGTGATATCAACAGAGTATGCAGACTGAGCAGTGCAGAGAGATAAAGCCTTAACTGCTTCCTACAGACTGAGGTTCAAGTTGCAGGCTTAGTTGCTGGAGGAGCCAGTTATTTTGGAGGAGGGGTGATCAGCCAGCACAGGGTTCACTCCTTTTGGTGAGAGAGGGAATGGTTTTGTTTTGCTGCTTAAGTGCAGCCTGCTGGAATGCCAAGTAACAGACTCAAGCAGTAAGGACTGAACAGGTGCAACTTCCTAAGGAATGCATGAATACTACTGAACACACAGGTAAGCAAGAATGCTGTTGTGCACTTTGGGGATGACACTGTAGGTGTGTGCATCTACAGTGTATCAGAGGAAAGAGGTAGTAGGATGAGTAGAAGGGAAAATTAGAAAACTTGGAGTGAGCTGTGGATGCCTGCTTTTGGTTCTCCTCCCCCCAAACAGAAAAAATGTGTAGTCATAAGTAGAGGGTTATAAAAGGCTGATTCTCCCTGGAAAGAGATAACCCCCATGGATTGATGTAAATTATTGAGGCTTCGCTGGATAGAAAAATATATATGGGTCCCCTAGGTCCTGGAATTAGATGATAAAAGACTGGTGAAGGGCCATAAATATTAAACATCTGTCAGAACTTGTGCACTAATGGCAATGCAGTGATCTGTCAGGTTTACTGGGCTTCACAAGACATAGAGTAACTCATATTCCAGTAACTTTTAACTTTCTCCCTGTTTAGCTACTTGCATTTCATTTGCTTGCAGTTGAACATCCTTTGTATTCATTTCAAGAGACTAGAATAAACAGACTGTGACTGAAAATATATGTCCTGGAGTTTGTGTGATCTTGGAGACTGTATATGTATAGTGCAGAAGAGTGAAGGCAAGACATTCCCCCATACATCATGGGTACAGGGGCTTGGCTCCCTGCAAAAAAAATGTTTTAAATGTGCTACTAATCACAACTATCCCATGATTTAGGTGATCAGCACTGAGTTGGTAAAACTTGGTGTTCAAGTTAATAAAGTTAGCCCATAAATTCTTTGTCATCAAAGGAAGGAGAGTTGTCCATAGGATACACATCCCCCTCGTGTTTTACCCTTGAACATGGAGTCATTACCCAACCCAGGTCATTAATGTTGCAGGTTGACACCACAGTTTTGTTGTTGTAGGCCGGTCTAGATTGTACAGTTTTAAGTGATGTTGATGAAGTATAGCTGTGGTTCAGTGCATGTTCTGCTTCAAACTCTGGAGTTAATCCAAAATGTGGTCTACATCTTGAACTGTTTTGGAACAGTTTGACTTCTAGATACACACATGATATTTCTGAAGTAATGCAGGAAATAGTTTACATTTCAAATGGAAAGAAAGAAGGTATGTCTATATCCATTCCTGAAGTAAAAGTATCTTTTGAAATAAAGGTATTAACCAGTAAAATATAACTTTAGAGCTTCCAGAGTCACTTTGGTATGTGGTTTGCTTTATTAGGGGGTTTCCATGTTTTTTTTTTTTTTTTTTTTTTTTTTTTTTTGAGAACTTGGAGAGTGTTTACATGTTGATAGAGTTTTTATGTACTGACTTAATGGTAAAGGGTGTGTACTGTATGGGGAAGGATTTATTATTAGTTTAAGGGGGTTCATTACTAGAAACAAAAATTTCTAATATTTGTTAGAGACACTACAAAGACATCACAGTAAAAGTCTCTCAGCAGGCAATACAAAATTTGAAGCAGAATATATTGGAACTGATGTTGAAAAGAAAATGAAATGGAAAATTTGTAAGTAGTAAGAATTATTTGCTGTGTGACCGCATACAATTAATGACACAAAATGCAAAATAACACATCACAGAATGAAAATTCAATGAAGATGTACACAATTGGAGTTGAAGTACATTCCTCAGGAAAAGTGGAGAGAGACCTTGGCTTAATTATTTCAGGCATCTTAAAAGTGGAAAAAAATGAGAACATTCTTGTGTTCATAGGGAGAAATGTCACTAGCAGAAACAGGAATGTCTTTCACCCACAAAAAATGTACTTGATATAAAGACTTGCTTAGAAAATATCTGGCTTATTCCAATGAAATTAAAAGTTACCTATGCTTTAAAAGAATTGACTTTGTTTTTCCTAAGCAGATATTTTTATCCATTTAAGCTCTTTTGTTGTGGTCAGCTCTTGATGCTTGTCATTAAAAGGCATTAAAACGTATTTATGACAAAAACTTGTACATCTGCATCCATCTGATAATATCTAATTGTAACAGGCTTTTGTTTTATCCATAACATGGCAGGTATTGTGACAGTGGAAGCTTGTATTGCTTAAAATAATATGAATACTGTGGGACTGATTAGTAAGTGACTTCTGGATAATGGTGAATACTGTTTGATTAGCAAGCAACTTCCTGGGCAATGGTGAAATCCCAAAAATGAAGCATGTTTACAGAGAGCAGTGCAAAAATTTGGCTAGCATTACAGATTTAAAAACCTGACTAGAAAACATCTATTAGTTCATTGTGGTCTTGCAGTTTGCTGCATGTTTGAGAGAGGGTTTACCTGTAAGAGGTGAAACTTGTGGAAATTTAAGTTTCTTTTAGGTAATAATACACGGACATTTCAAAATGTCTCACACAGTGAACACATATTCAGATATTCTAGTAGACTTTAGATACATGACTGGTCACTGGCTTATGTTTTATCCAGTAAATTGATCTGCTGCCATTAAGTGGTCAGTCTGATTTTTAAGTGGTGCTGTCTTTACATAATGTCCAGCAACTGTTCATTTGCTACCTTTGCTATAGCAACATGAGGCTTCACCTTCAAGATTTCAGCATCTGCTGTATCTCCATGTAAACATTCTAAGTTAACTTGTAACAATAGCTGTACAATCTGATCCTTCTGAATGACCAACAGTATGTGAAGATGCTTAACCCTTTTCCTCCCAGGCAGTCCATAATGGTGCCATTTTGCCTTGCACAGGTCACAGTGTTATCTCTTTACTGTACAGTCATCTGACTGATGCAGAATTGACAAATATGGGGTGGTGAGTTCTGAATAAGAATTCTGTTGGCTAAAGACTTCGAATCCTGACTTGTCAGTAGATGATGTGGTCAGAAGTGCTGATTATCAAAATCTTTCACACTACTACTACTATGTCTCAGTGCCTTTGTTTAAAAAAAAAGTATGTCTTCTCAACACTCCTGTTTTACTCATACTAAAATTAGTTATGAGTAAGTACTGCATTTCATGTTTTTGTAATCCCACGTTAACATACTAAACATCAGTTGAAATAGCCATACCTTTCAGCATAAGAAAACTTGTACTTAAGCCTTTTGGAGAAATTGTTTTTTACTGAAGAAGACTGGTTCCTTTTATTTTATTAAGCTATTGTGTTTTGCTTATTTGTGAGGAAAGGTAAATCTTTATGCAGTACACTTCTGCTGATGTCTTCAAAATTCCAGCATTATTTGAAAGATTTTCAATTTTGCAAATAATGGTGGTTTGTTGTGTTATACTAATGATTAACCGGTCAGTGTCTGGTCATGTTTGTGTGCATATATTTGCACACTTCAAGACATGTATTGCTAACTTGATAACTTTGGGAGAGGTGAAAGATACTTTTATTATTTTGCTCTAGGAAACAAACTTGCATTGCTGTAAATGTTTTTTGACAGTAGTAGCAGCATTTTCTGGAAGCCTGATGCCTGTAAGAAAATAGCACATTGCCAGTTTTGGGTTTATTAACTTGCCATAAGATGTACTTCAGAAGGTCTTCTCTATTAAATAGAAGAGTTGGATCTAAACTCCTGTTCTGTTTTATACAGACCTTTTTAATGTACCTATAGACATGGCAAGTGTGTTCCCTACACCAGAGCTAATTATTTCAGGTATCGTAGCAGTTCACATTTTCTTCTCTCTGCTCAAACAGTTTCATCATAGGAAAGCTGCTGCACTTGATACATAAAATGTATAAACTTTCTGAGTGTACCCATAATTTTAGGATCTTAAGTCAGGATCAGTGCATATGCCACCTTTTCTTCCTCCTAACCAGATCACAGTACACTTGAACCCTGTAACTTTATGTTGTCTGTGAGAGATGCTCAAGGCCTTTGCCTCCAGGCATTTAGCAATGGCAGAGGTAACCCAACAAAATGATCAGTGAGAGGCCTCATCCAAAATTGGCAGGCACATATAAGGTAGAAGGCAAAGGACTTAAAGCCCAAGAGTGCCTCCTCTGTGGTTTCCATTTGTTTATCAGCAGCATATTTTGATGAAGAAATAATTTCCTATTGTAAGGTATAGGCTTAGGAATGCAGAAGCTTAATTGACTGTCATCACTTTTTGGTCTTGTTTTTTTTTTTAAATGTGTGCTGTTGTGTTTTATAAGCCTTAATGTTGTGTTGTGAACTATCTGCCTTATACTGTAAATCTGACCAGTGTGTTCCAGTTCTGTTGTGCTACTGCTGCATGTCATCAGACAAGGTTTTGGATGATATGAATGGGTGCTTAGGTACCTTCCCTAAGATGGCTACACAGTGAGTGACTGACACCTTCCCTTATTAAGTAAGGAAACATCACTGAATGGTACATGGAGATGGTTCTCTTCTCCTTTGGGCATGTTTCTAGAGTTGGGGGAGCATTTGTTTTTGTCATTCTAGAAACAGTGTCCATTTATTAATCATTTGGATAATAATATTGCACAGTAGTAATTGGACAGCCTTTCAGAAGGGCCTTTGAGTAGCTGATATTAGTGGGTGGTGGCAGCAGCTGGTACTACCTTTTAGACTGGGCAGAAAAGGGGCATAGCTGGTGAACCTGTATCAGCCTTCCCTGGGAGTGTCTGTGTGGTTGTATATAATTCTTATCTCAAAGTGTGTGTGTGTCAGCTACTTGGGCAGGGACACGGTGCACTCATTGGACAGAGAGCATGCTGGAGGTTTTAGCTTGCCTGCAAGGCTGAGATCGGGACCCTATAGCTGTGCCAGTGGAAAGTCTTACTGGGGACCTGGGAGAAACCAGCCCCAGACTGACTGTGGACTCTGTGTGTTCTTGAGGGAAATTGTAATTTACTGTGTGTGTATTTATTATCCTTTCCCTATGTGGATGCCCCTCACTGGTGTTAGTGGTGAGGATTGAGGCTCCTTAATTACTGGGCCAGGGCACGGGCGTCACATATTAATTAAGGATGGTCTCAGCAGGCTTCTAGACTGGCACATCAGTGAGGTTCAGATGGTCTCAGTAGTTCTTCCTGCACATGTTTTTGGGCCACTGCCATTCCTGCCCTGGTGCTACATTCTGAAATCCTGTTCAGCTTGTGGTGGAAGATAGTTAAGTGAGTGTATCTGAGCTTGGTCAGCAGTTATGATCTGATGTTCTTCGTGTTTCACTGTTGCAGTCATCACACTTGGGTTATCCTGCCAGGGGTAGCCCTCAATCGGCACAAATACCAGAGGCTAAGTATTTCCGCATCAGTTGCTGTTGCTCCAGAACTGATGTCAGGTCATCAGTGCTATAAAATCAGGCAGCCAATGCCATTACATCAGTCTTTCTTGCCGAGGAGCCTGAAGCAGAAGCAGTGCACACACGAGTGCCGATCGGCCGTTACCTGAGTTTTCATTTCCGAATTGAAGTTGAAGTCTTCTAAAGTTAAGTACCCCATTAGGGATCCTTTTGTCTTGCTCTAACCGATGTCAGAAAAAGTTAACAATTGTCTTGTCTGTGGAAAGCAAATACCACACTGAGACTTCCATTCTTACTGCGTCACCTGTTTAGGACCAGACCACGACGTCCCTCGCTGTCACTTTTGTGCTTTGTTCAATGCCAGAACTATACGTCATTGGGCCCTTATTGTAGCTAGATATTTTCACTCTAAGTCCTCGAATTCCGATATGGCTTCAGTAAGCCATCTGACTACCAATCTTCTGAAAAAATGTAAGGATAAAGACAGAGACAGACTGCACAGGTCCAAAACAGACGACGCTTCCGCTGGTCATCAGTTCTCCGGTCCTCAGTGAGACACTTTCGCAGCCCCTGATGCCTGCCTGTGGAGATTTGCAGGCTGCTACAGAGACCCTTTTGGAGTCTGGTGTGCCACAGGACTCTTCTTCAACTAAGGTTCCTGCGGATGTCTCTACCTTGGATGGGTCCTGAGCTGCTGAGCAGGCACCGGCTTATGAGGAAGTACTTAGCACTACTGATACATGACAGAAACCGACGACGTCTTTCACCGTCTTCAGTTCTTCCTAAAACTACCGAGTTTTTAAGGCCCAGGGTACGAACTACACCCAAAAAAACTGACGACCCAAGCTCAAGCACCTGCTTCCTTGCCTCAATCTCAAATGCTTAAAATGGCAGAAGACCTTGTCATGCTTATTAGGGGAAGCAGGCTACCCATTCCAAAAGAAAGAGATGTCCCTGGTAGTTTTATCTGAACAGGAGTCCAATGACTCTGATGCTTCTGATTATGAAGACATACAACCCCTCTCTGCTTATGAGGATTCTGATGCAGAGGAATCCATTCCTTCTGCCTCTCCACCTGAGGATTTTTCATTTGGTTCAACCCTTCATACCTTAAGGGAGAATTTCCAATGGGAAATGGGAATGTCAGGACTATCCTCAGTCAAAAAAGAGACTCAGGGAATTCTTAGATTTACCACAGTACAGACCTTTGGTTATTTCTCTTATCCTGTATGTTGATGATGTTTTTATGGAATCCAGTTTGAATCCTGACACCCTTCCTCCTGCTCCCAGGAAACCTGACCGGTACTACACAGAGTCCCTGACTCTCAATTTTCAGAAATCCTACTGCTAACCCAGAAGTCATCTCCCAAGGACCTAAAGGAATTAAAGCAACCTCAGCTAAGAATCCCACCCCCTCAGACAGGGATTCCCGAGCTTTAGACAGATGGGGTAAAAACGAATACATCTCTGCTACTCTTGCTATTAGAACCCTAAATTGTCAGTTCCACATGCTGAAATAGCAGCAGCATACCATGGACGTCTTAAAACAGAAAATATCTACCTTTCCTGCTTGTGAAGAAAATAATTACAAGAGCTTATGCATTCTGCAAGCCAAGTTACTAACCACAACATTATGTGGCTTTGACACCCTAGAAGCATCTTGCAGGGCAGCAGTCACTGGATCTGTCCTTAGAAGGCATGCTTGGTTTAAGGAACAGACCTTGTCAAAATATGTCAAATCAAAATTATTGGATGCACCATTGCACAAAGACAATTTTTTTGGCACCAAGACAGAAGAAGTCTTTAAAAAGATGGAAGAAAAAGCTAAATCTATGCAGACAGTTAAAGACTTTTTACAGGTCCAGCCTTTGAGATTCAGTAGGCATTGCCCCTCCAAGCACTGATCCTTTCCAGCCCCCTCCAGGCCAGCTCAGTCCAGATCCACGGGAAGCAGACTTCCCAGACAGCAGCCCCAGGGAATGCAGAGATCTAAACAATGGAGTTCCTCCTCTTCAAAAACAGCGAGTGCTAAGCCACCCCCTTATGGTAAAAACTCACAATGCCTTTACACCTCCACCCCTTACCCTCTGCCCACCTGCTTCTGCTCCTAGGAGGAAAGCTCTCCTTCCATGCAAACAACTAGGCCACTATCACCGACTGATGGGTCCCCAACATAGTGTCCCAGGGATAAAAATTTTATTTCCACACTCTGCCAACCTCAAGAGGGTTCCCAGATCTTCCTCCAAGCCAGTGGGCAGAGGCCAGAAAGCAAGTCCTTTCCCTCCTCTCCATGAGGGCAATACAGCATGTTCCTGCAGACCAGATAGGCCAAGGATGTTATTCCAGACTCTTCCTGGTACCCAGAAAAGAGGGCACCTGACACCCAATCCTCGATCTATCCATTCTAAACACCTTTCTGTTGATACCAAAATTCAAAATGCTCACACTCCAGCAGCTTTCCTATGCTTTCCAGTGATGCTTGGTTAGCCACCGTAGACCTAAAAGAGGCCTACCTACACATCCCAGTCAGGGAATCTTGCAGGAAATATCTACATTTCATGGCAGAATCTATGCACTTTCAGTTCTCTGTGCTTCCCTTTGGCTTATCCATTGCTCCCAGAGTTTTCATAAAATGGCTGGCTCCTACCACTGCTTTTTGCAGACAAAGAAATATTCACATTTACCCCTACTTAGATGATTTCCTGATTCAGGCAGATAGTCAGGAAATGCTGGTACAGCACCTGACCTTTGTAAAGGACCTGCTGACCTCCCTGGGGTACACTATGAGCAAAAAGAAATCAAAGCTAGTACCCACACAAAAAATTGTATTCCTGGGAGCAAGCCTGGACACAGCATCCCAGATGGCATTCCTTACTCCAGGAAAACAAGCCTACCTGACAGGCTACTTCTCTCAACTAGCTACCAGAACCCAGTTATCTGCAAGGAAAATCCTGCAAGCTCTAGGGTTCATGGTCTCCTGCATTCTAATAATTCCATATGCCAGACTGCATATGAGGAAACTACAGTGGTACCTAAAACACCTTTGGTGTCAACACTCTCAAGACCTGGAAACTATTCTACCAATGATACCTTGTCTAAGGAAAGATTTTCTTTGGTGGGCAGCTGCATGCAACCACAACAAGGGACTTCCCTTCTCACAATCCCACTCCACCCAGACCCTCACCACAGATGCATCAGACTATGCCTGGGGTGCACACCTGGAAGGCAGGTGCATTCAGGGCCATTGGAGCCCAAATCAAATACATCTGCACATCAACCAAAAAGAGATGCTAGCTGTTCAGCACGCCCTGACAGCTTTCAGACCCCTACTCTCTCCAGGGCCTCTATTGATTAAAACAGACAACACCACAGTGGTGTGGTATATCAACAAGCAGGGAGGAACTCACTGTTATCCTCTCTGCAGGCTCGCCATGACCCTTTGGCACACGGCCTCAGCCATGCAACTACACCTGCTAGCACAATTCCTGCCAGGCTCCCTAAACTCTCTGGCAGACAACTTAAGCAGAAACCTGCTAGACCCACACAAGTGGCAGCTAGACAACACAAAATCTTCACTCTTGTAACCCAGAAATGAGGTACCCCGAAGGTGGATCTCTCTGCCTCCCACTCCAGTCATCAGCTCGGCAAATTCTCCACCAGGGAACCTCACAGCAAAGCATGGAAAGTGGATGCTCTATCCTTCCAGTGGGTAAACCTCTTGGTCTATACCTTTCCCCCTCTACCACTTATTTCAAGGGTACTGCTCAAAATAAGGGAGGAAAAACTGAAGACAATCCAGATTGCCCCTGACTGGCCATGCCAGCACTGGTACCCACTGCTGCGCAGACTGCCACCATGGCATCTACCTCAGATCCCAACACTCCTGACCCAGAAGAATGGAGAATTCATGCATCCCCAATTGCAGACCCTCAACCTGGCAAGCCTGGCTTATACCGTGACCTCTCCTCAAACTGCCAGCCTAAGCAAACAAGTCCTGGATGTTATACGTGAGGTCAGATGCCCCAGCACTAGAAAATCCTATGTTGACAAGTGGAAAAGATTTTTCACCTGAGACAGCACAGCCCTCCCTACCTCTCATCCTGGATTACCTAGAAGACCTACTACACAGGGGTCTATCCTTCTCTTCTATTAAAATTTATGCCTCTGCCATCTCTGCTCATTTCAGCACAGAGCCACCTTTCTTCTCACACCCTCTCATCAAACAGTTCCTAAGAGGGGCTAACAACATAAGGCCACCCAGAAGAGCTCCTACCCCAGCTTGAGACGTTAACTCTGTGTTGGGAAAAGCTCATCCTAACCCCTTTTGAACCTGCAGCTTCAGCAGAGTTAAAATTCCTCTCTTGGAAAACAGCCTTGCTTCTGACCATCACTTCAGCTAGAAGAGTTTTAGAGCTACAAGCACTCATGGCTGTAGAGCCCTTCATCATTTTTCGTGCTGAAAGGTTCTCCCCCTAGGGCAAACCCCTCCATCATGCCTAAAGTGATGTCTAGTGTGGCTCTCAACCAATCCATTAATTTGCCCACCTTTTTCCCTAACCCACAAAACAAGGGGAAAAGGATTCCACACACTCTAGATGTGCACAGACAACTCAGATTCTATCTGGATAGGACTAAATCTTTTAGAAAAACTGACCAATTGCTAGTCAGCTTTGCAGCAGGGGCAGAGGGCAGTGCCATATTGAAACAAACTATCTCCAAATGGATAGCACACTGCATCCATTTCTGCTACAAACAGCATGGAAAACCACCCCCTAAGGGGGTCAGGACACATTCCACCAGGGCAACCTCCACCTCTGCAGCTTTTCCCAGAGGTGTCCCCACCAGGGACATCCTGGAGGCTGCAACTTGGACTTCTGTTCATACATTCACCAAGCATTGCCACCTGCCTATCTTCTCCAAATCCGGGACAGGCTTTGCCACTGCAGTTTTGCAGGGCATCCTAGTCAGCCCCCAGGCTTCTTGACTGCCTTCATGCTTTTCTTCAGCCTTGGGAATCAACCCAAATGTGATGACTGCAACAGTGAAACAGGAAGAACATAGTACAGTTGAGGGCTACCCCTGGCAGGATAACCAAATGTGATGACTGCAACAGTGAATACACTTGAACATCTACATTTATGGTAAGTGTACACAACTGTACATTCTGGCATTAGAGCCTGTGCCAGCCTCTTTTGACATCCATAGTATGTGGTTCCCATCATATGGTATGCTAGAATTGTGCATGACTTGAGCTTGCAGCTTCTGATACCTCTTCACCCCCCCCCCCCAGTGTAGATGGATGTAAAATTTTCCCAGTGTAGACGGATGTAAAAATTTCTCTATGGGTACTAACTCGAGGCAGATGTCCCCATCCCCTTCAGATTTTATTGAATTACACTGCGTGCATACAACCAAAAAAAGAGAAATTCATGATGCTGACACTGGTACTCCCAGATCTATCTATTCAGCATCTTCGCAGTGCTTTCTTGAAAGCTGCAGTCAACCAACAGTCCATCTCCTTCACTGGTAACATGCTCCTTTCATGTACCTCCCATTCCAAGAATACATCTTCCAATTTGTCCAAGCCAAGGCTAGTGTCCTCAGTCTGGATCTTTTGCCTCTCTTTCCCCTCTCTATCCTTCAAGTTAGTTCCTGACAGTGGGTACTATTATCACATCTTTTACCTCTCTCTGCTCCACCAGTCTTGCCAGTTTCCTTTGCACCTTCCTGACTAATTTTATCTCCCCCGAAATGGTAGCAGAATTGTGTACAATATTTATCTGACAAGTGTCATGTAAAGTGACAGGTATCTCTGTATTTAAATTAATTAGCTTCTGTATGTATTATAGCTTCTGTTCACTTATATCAAGGCTTCTTAGTCTGGACCAAACTGTTTATTGCTGCAGTGAATAAAACTCCTAGATCTTTTTCTTAATTCTGTGGTGCCTAGTTGGTCACTTTCCCACATTTTATATTGAGGTCCTTGGTCAGTATTTTGTAAGCCTAGTGTCAGCTTCTCACATCTGATGTTATCCTTCAAATTGTAACATCATCTGTGCGTAATTCATTCATGCTCTTATTGCCTTTGTTGATATCCTTTATGAGTAGTGGAAGGAGTACTTGGCCTGGGATCAGCGTCTGCAAGAAGTTGATAGTTGACAGTCTATCCATCCCATCTCATTCTGTTTGTTTCCATTTTGCAGCATAGTCCAAGGAAAGAGATTCTTGTGTTCACAACTGACCAAGATAACTAATCTTATTTCTCTGGCTCTGCTTTTAAGGATCTTTCCTTTAGATAGGTCTGCTTTGGGCTGCCCATCTTTCCCTTGTGACTGGAGTTTATTTTGCAAAGTGTCTAAGCTGTATTCATCAGCAGCTAAACTCTGGGTCATTCCTTCCTTGAAGTTTGTCATTACAGATCACACATTTATTGTGTGTAGGCACCCAAGTTCAGCTATTTCTACATATAAGTTTGCAAGCCAGTTTTGTATGCATCATCAGCAGCTAAACTCGGGGTCATTCCTTCCTTGAAGTTTGTCATTAGAGATCACACATTTATTGTGTGTAGGCACCCAAATTCAGCTATTTCTACATATAAGTTTACAAACCAGTTTTGTATGCATCATCACCCAAATAACTTCCCTTCTTAACATGCATCCCCTTGGTTAGGTATTCTAATGTTCTGACCACTCTTGTACCAAACTGCATCAGAGTTAATATACAGTCTATAAACATTCAGCAAATTAATCTATATTTCTACCATTTTGGTCTGTAGGCCCAGATGTCTAATTTCATGACCTCTATTCCTGAGCAATCCACTGGAAAGTTATTCTTGTTTCCTGATGAGCTGGAATATGAAAAATCCTTACTTCTGCGCCTGTGGAAGGATTTAATATATCCTGCTATATTTCATGTTGGTCAGGGTTGTACCTACTAGGCTAACCAGGCTCATGATGACTGGGTGTATTAAGTGTGATGTTCTTTCTGACATGCCTTAACAGAACGTCACAGAGGACCTTCAGAAGCTGAGCAAGATCATTCTTATTGCTGAGGATATGTGCAATCTTTCATCTAAACAAAAAAGTCTTTTGGCTTTTTCAGAAAAGATTAGAAATCAAGAGCCATCAGCTGTTGTGCTATGGCAAGGCAGCTGCTTCTGCTTGAAAGCTTGCTTTCTACAGTATCCTGATCTGAGAGAAATATCTGAGGCTACCAGCTTTCCACTCGGGCTGTATGCATGTAAGTGTGGAAAAGTCTGTAGATATTGGTCAAAAGATATCCTCTTCCTCCTTGGTCTGTAAGCCTCCAAAGTTTGTCTGACCTGTCTCAAGCATCAGTGTTATCTAGGCCTTATTGTTATTATCAGAGTATATATTTTAAGCATCTCAGTATGTCATAATTTGGTGGGTGGTAGAAATCTGTGCAGCATATACTGATGAAACATTTTTTGATTGAGAACCTTCATCTGTAGCCTTTGGTGAAGAATATTTCACCTTTTAGAACTTTATAATTAAGATGGTCCTGTGTCTTCCATTTGAGTCATTTAGTTACTTGAATTTGGGGTCTGAACTATGCTTTTCCCAGTAGCAATCACCTCAGCTGAAAGGGATTCCGAGATTGAAGCTGTTGTATATAGAAAGCCTTGGTTAGTCTTCTACAAAGTCTCTTAGTGGATTGCACTTCATTCCATTCCTAAACTGGTTTCACAGGTGTCACTCAGCCATTATGTTCACAGGATTTTTTTGGCTGAAAAGTAAGAATAGTATATTCTTTATACACAGAAATATATTTGGATCTGCTGTTCTCCCTTTTCATTCTTCCTCACAGATGGGTTCAGATCTGACTAAGCTGCATACCCAAGATTTTGTATCATAATCTGGAGCTCCCCCTTCTACCCATAATACTCTGCTCTCCCTCTAGATCCTCAAATCTGATATGCTGCCATTGAGCCAAGATGGATTGTTCTTGAGTAGTGAGAGCTATACTTTTTTGACTCCTTTCTTATTTAATTTCTATCTCTCTCTCTCTCTCTCTCTATATATATATATATATATATATAGTGTGTAGTTTAGACTGATGAAACACTTTTTGATTGAGAACTTTCATCTGTAGTTTTTGGTGCAGAATCTTTCATCTTGTGACTAGAAGTTCATAATTAAGATGGTCCTGTGTCTTCCTTTTGAGTCATCTAGTTATTTGAATTTGTACTTTATTAACCTCTTTCTTCAGGTTGTGCTTTTTTGGTTATAATGTCCGAGAAACTTACTGGTTTCAAGAAATGCACTTCTTGTGGGTAAATGATCCCTAATTCTGATGCCCACAAGAAGTGTGCTTATTGCCTGGGGCTTGATCATCTCAAGGCTTTGTGTGAAATCTGTGCCACCTTTAACCCCAGAGCCATCTCTGATAGGCGCAACAAGTTAATTCTCAAAGGCCTTCTTCATGCATCTTCCAAAACTCAACCCCCGTAAGCTCCACACATTTCTGAAGAATTGAGGAAGCGAGCCCTCCAAAAGTCTCTGAGGGCTTCTTCAGAGCCATCGGACAAAGTCAGGAAAGTTTCAGTTCAGAAGACCCTTGCACCTCCCTTGTATCCACAGGTCATATCGGATCCAACAAGTGTGACTTCCACTGTAAGCTGTTCTTTACCATCGACCTCCTACTTGGATCCCATACCCTTGGATTCAACAGACAGGAGCCGGGTGCCTAAGTACACACTCAAATCAGTATCTCCATCCCTACCCTCCCAGCTATTACAAATAACTAGAAAACACTCCAGGCCACCATTCATGGCTTCTTCCAGGTCAGAGGCAGACATGGACAGGATGATGTGAAAGTTTCTTAGGGCTTAGATCCAGATGGGGGTCATGCCACCTCCATCCGCTCATGAATCTGTGAGTTCCCCTGCTAGACCCATTCTGTGTCCTCCTCCAATTCAGCCTGTGAGTTGAGTCTCAGGATACGAGATTTACTTATTTACTGACATTTGTTAACCGGGTTTGTCCAACTGAGCTTGTGGCCCATTTTTAGTGGAGACCCAAGGAGAAAAGCTCCAGTAGTACATTTTAAACAAGTACAATTTTAAACAATATTGATATAATAGCAGTTATAGCAAAAAGATTCACGCATGTTGGGTTACATGCATAAAGTTAAAGTTGCATTAAAAAGAAGCTAAGTAACAATTTTACATTGATATAGTTCAATAGGTCAACAATAAACATTTTTTGTTTGTATAAAATTATGCAAATGCATACTAGACGCATTGGAGAGAGAGGTGTAATGAGATACTAAGTATGGTCCTTTTGAGGGTACATAAAGGGAAGGAAGACTAGGTAGGGTCATGGCAAGGGCAGGTTCTGGAATTGAGAAAATAAGCTTTTAGTTCATTTTTAAAGTGTGAGGTGTGGGAGATTGAACATAAGTCAAGGGGAAGTTTGTTCCAAGCATGGGCAAGGGAGTGTTTGTAGAGTAGTTTGCCTACTGACCTTTTTGGGTGGTAGATATCAAGTAATTGTTGGTTAGAAGTACGGAGGGTCCGGGATGGGATGTAGATGGAGACTAAGGAAGATAGAGATGGACAGAAGGAGGGTTTATAAAGAGTGTAGCATATGAAATTGATAAGATAGCAGAAATTGGGGAAGTTCAAGCCATTGAAGAGTTTAAAGAAATGCAGTGGTAAGTTGTATGGGGAGTTAGCAATGAATCTGGCTATTTTATGGTAAGTCTGTTGGAGTTTGTTTAGAGTGGAGGCCTGGATATTGGTAAGAACTGGGGTGGCATATAAGAGGGAGGGGAGGAGGAGTGCCTTGCCCAGGGTAAGTCTAGATTCAGGGGTTAGGAATTTTTTTTTCCAATATAGCAGACCTAGTTTCTGTTTTTTTTTTTATACATTGGAGTATGTGTAGGTTGAATTTTAGTTCGTCATCGATAATGACCCCTAGGAGTTTTGTGTGGGTGTCAGGTTGGATAGTTGTATTGTTAGAAGATGTAATAAAAAAGGAGGTTTTGTGATGAGAAAGAGAACAGGGAAGGAAAAGTAGGAGTTTGTCTTTTTGGGATTTAGGATCAATAGGTTGTGAGAGAGCCATTGTTCAGTGGATAGTAGGGCCTGTTGGATCAGGGTGTGTAGTTCAGGAATGTTATTTGAGATGGATATAAGTGTGGAGTCGGTATACTGAATAAGGGAGGATTCTTTGCATGAGGTGTAAAGATCATTGGTGAAGATGTTAAACAAAAGGGGTCCCAAGATGGAGCCTTGGGGAACACCAGTGGAGATGGGAAGGAAAGGTGAGGAGGATGAGAGCCATTTGACAGATTGTTCCCTGCCAGATAGGTAACTATTAAACCAGGCAAGTGCGGAGAGGGATAGGTGGAGATTTGCAAGTTTGGATAGTAGTAGAGGATGATAGACAGTATTAAATGCTTTGGAGAGATCTAGGAAGAGACAGGAAATGAGTTTATTGTTGTCTAGGGCCTCTGCAATGATATGAGTGAAGGAGAGGAGGGCAGTGGTGGTGCTGTGGTGAGGACGAAATCCATGTTTGGTAGGGGTAAGTAAGTGGTGTGTGAGGAGGTGGTTGAGAAGCTGTAAGTGAATACATTTTTCTAATATCTTGGAGAGGGGATACAGAATGGCAATGGGTCGGTAGTTTGAGGGGTCAGTGGATTTTCCACCTTTATGAAGAGGGATAGTGAAGAAAGATTTCCAAAGGGTGGGGACAGTTAATTCCAGAATATATCAATTAATTAGTATAGATATAGGATGGGCAATTGATTCAGCAGCAAGTTTGAGGAATGTAGGAGATAGATTGTCAGTGGAAGGAGAGCAAGGCTTTAGCTTGAGTAGTAGAGATTTGATGTAAGTAATGGGAACTGTTTCAAAAGAAAACAAAGTTGTGTTAGTGGGACTTGGAGGGGTGGGTGTTGAAGTAGAGTTTGGCTTAGATGTTCCCAATTTTGGATGGAAGAGATGGTGTTTATTCAGGAGGGTAGCTGTTTCCTGAGAGGAAAAGTTAGGGTATGGGGAGGGATTAGAGGGCTTTCCAGGATAGAGGATGTTGTTGAGAGTTGACCAAACTTTTCGAGGATTGGATTTGTTGTTAAGCTTAGCAGAGCTATAGTATAACTTTTTATCATTAGTTGTATGTTTTTTTGCAAGGTTCCTCAGTTTCCGGTATTTTTGAAGAAAAGGTGGTTGTTTAGTTTTAGTCCAGGTATTCCAAGCATGATCTCTTTGTTTCCTAAGGGACCTAGTCTCTTTGGAGAGCCAGGGAGCATGATTTGATTTTACTCTGATCTTCCTAGAGGGAGCTAAGGAGTTTAGAGTATTCATGAAGATGCTATTGAAAGTGCTTACAGCATCGTTTAGGGGGAGGTGTTTTAGGATGGACCACTCTATGTTGTGGAGAATGGAGTTAAATTGGGATGAATTGAAAGTCAATAGTTTTCGACAGTCTTTGATAAGGTGGGGTTTAGGAATATGGGAGTAGTGTCTTAAGATGGTGGTAGGGAGATGATCACTGAGGGAATCCGGTAAGGTGGTAGGATTGTGGTATTGGTGGGGGGAATTGGTAAGGATCCAAGTAGGAGGTGGATGGTAAGGAACAGCTTACAGTGGAAGTCACACTTGTTGGAAGTGGAATTTTTATGGAAACGAGTGGGAGATGTTATAAGTTGGTGGAAGCCTTGTAGGTGGATACTGAGTTGGGGGGAGTCAGCTGTGAGTTTGGACCAATCAATGTTGACATCACCAAGGATAAGTGTCTCATATGGTATGTTGTGGGGGAACCAGGATAGGATGTGTTCCAAGAATGGGCAGATTGTTACCAGGAGGAAGGTAGATAGAGGCAATTGCAAGTTGTTTGTGTGGATTCTGATGGCAGTTAAGGATGATGATTTCAGCTGGGAGGAAGTCAGGAATTGGGGAAGGGTATGGTGAGAGGTTAAGGTTGTTTGAGTAGAGGATAGCCACACCACCACCTTTTTTTACAGGTCTATCAGATCGGAAGATATAACCTGGTGGGAGTATTTCACTATTTGAGATTTGTGGCTTGAGACAGGTTTCAGATAGGGAGAGGATGTGAAGGGTATTGAGCGCTATCCATGAGTGCAGCTCATTGATTTTATTTGCTAGACTCTGAATATTCAATGAGTAAATAGTTAAAAGAGGAGTAAATGGGGGCAGTGTAGAGGTAGTTTTGGGGAGAGAAGAAGGGCCAGGGTTGGGATGGATATCTCCAGAACAAAGTAGGTTTTTAGTGAGGAGAGTGTGTGTAGTAGATGCTAGATGGAGTTTGTATAGTTTTGACTTAGCTTTGTGGGAAGGTTTAAAAACCTGTATTATGGATAGTTTATATAGACGAGGTAGAGGTAGTAAAGAGATTAGGGGAGATAGTAAAAGATGAAGTAGTTAGATATATGTTGTATGAGTGAGAAGTTGGTGAACAAAGGAGTGGGTCAGAGATTGGAGTGGTAAGAGGTGGAGATAGAATAAGAAGTAGTGTAGAAGATATTAGAAAATAATACATGTTGGAATAAAATAAGGTAGAGTAGGTAGAGACAATGGTATAGAGGAAGTGGTGTTGACAAGATTGACAGATTAGTAAGGTGGTTGTGGCAATAGGCAGGAAGTGGAATTGTAGTGGCTAGTGGGACAGGAAGGGGAGGGATAGTTAGGTATAAAGGTAATTGTAATGAGGTGGGTGGGAATTGGGGTAGGGTAGGGTAGTGAAGTGAGCCCGAGCATAGCGAGGGTGAATGGAGTGGAGCTAGCACCCTGGTCAAGATGAAGTCATAGAAATAATCAGAAAAAGATAGTGAAACACTAGCTTGAGAGACAAGGATATAAAGTTTCTAAAGGTATAATCGCCAGAAATAAAATAAAAAGAAATAAAATATGAGCAGAAGTAAGCATACAAAAGGACACTGGCCACAAGCTACACAAGTAGATTTTCTTGAAGCAAACCCAGTGCTGTATGGTTAAAATAAGCTACAATAGAGAGGGACTTTGGAGGGGGGGGGGGAGAGGTACTACTAGCAGCTAAAAGCAGCGTTGGATCCAAGAAAAGTTCCCTCTTACACTCCGATGGTGTCCCTGACCAGCTCTGTTCTGATGCCCTCAAATTGGAGTGGATCACAGGTCTGAGAGGTCAGTGCCCAGTCCGAGGGGTTGAGTTCAGCTCTGACTTTTTTGGATCTATCCCCTCCTCTCTGAGCCTTGGCCCTAGACAGCTTGGGTATAATTCTCCCCATGAAACTCAGATCCGGGGACAACCCTGACCTGCCTTCCTCGAGAACTACAGCTCCTAGGGGGGATGGAGAGGTTTCCCTGGTCTGTCTGCATTCAAGGTGGTAGAAAGGGCTTTCTCTGCACAGAGAACTGTTCTCACTAATCTCAGATCCTGCCCATTGCCCCTTGCTGGATCCAAGCTCTGAGCCCATCAGTCCTGTCATGCAGGGACACCCAGTTCCAAGATGCCTCCAGTCAGGTCCCTTAGAGGAGTCTCCCTTCCCCTTCTGATAGCTCTCCAGAACATCCCATAGAAGAGGTCCCTTGGACAAAGACATGCAAGAGGAGGCAGTAGACTCGCCTATGGAATTCTCACAGAAGACCAGGAGTTTGATGAGGGAGAAGGATCTCCCAGATCGCCAACTGATGACATCTCCTTTGGAGATGTCCTGTAAATCCTCAAACAGAAGGGTGGCTGGTCTTCCCAACATCCTCCTCCTGAAGAAATGGTGTTTCTAGAGACTTTTGGGGCTGGACCATCTACGCCTTGGATGATTCCCCCTGGTAGATGAGCTTATTGACTTGGTTTCACACTGGTCTTGGAAGGAACTAGACACTGTTGAACCAATCCCCAGATGCCAGAACAAATTCCTGGTACTTCACGCAGACAGATACCACTGCAGCAAGCTAGTCCCAGTTGCTGCTATTGTGGTGGTGACAGTCACTAAGGAGTTAGCTGAACACAGCTCCTCTGTTCATCCACAGAACAGGGAGTCCAGAGTGATGGATAGATTTAGAAAGTGAGTACATGCTTCCGCTGTGTTCGCATTGAGGGTGTTAAACTACCTAGCACATTTTACCTGATTACAGAGATTTGTCAAATGACCTTTCAAATACTCTGAGTCCATGTTTACAGGGGATCAGAAAAAGCTTTCTTCACAACTGGCCACTCTTCTGTCCATTTCCAATGCATCAATAAGGCTTATCTTCCATGCAGCAGAGGGTGGCTCACAAGATACCAGTTCAGGCATAGTCATTAGGAGACATGCCTGGCTGAGGCTATGCGACTTTGTAGAACCCTTCAAGGCATCCTTTTTCAATGTCTCCTTTGATGGCTTGTCCTTGTTTGGGCCATCAGTTAAGGACATGCTCACGTACACCAAAGAAGGAAAGCCTCTGTCTGCCATAGGGATCAAGTTTTATACCCCTCAACAGACTTTCTCAAGAAACCAGTGAGGTGATATGAAGATGTGGTTCCAAAAATTTCAGGGACTTTTCCAAGAGGATAGTTCCTCCAGAGGTAGAGGAGGAAACTTCAATGGCAGACATCTAGTTCCTCCAGAGGTAGAGGAGGAAACTTCAATGGCAGACATCTCCTCTGTAGGCAGAGGGGTCCACAGAATCAAGGCTTCAGGGAGTCCTCCTCTGACAGGCCCTTTTACCACTCCTGAAGTGTTGCCAGACTGCCTGCCTCAGGAGGCAGTCAGTTGTTTCTCTTTGCACCTAGATGCCTGGACAAAAATCACAAAAAAATCCCTGGGTACTATGAGTCATATCCAGAGGTTATCACATACCATTTTCCCTTTCTCCCTGTGTCCAGAAAAATAAACTTCTGGAGATTCCACCCAGTCAAACGGAAGCTGCAGCTCGGGAGATACAAAAGCTGCTGCAGAAAAAGTCATCCAAGAAGTCCCTCCTGACCAAATATGATTCAGAACCTACTAATGCTTCTTTTTAGTGCCAAAGAAAACAGGAGACCTAAGACCCATTTTGGATCTAAGCAACTTAAACCAATTTGTAAAGAAGACAAAGTTCCAAATGGCAACAGTTCAGTCCGTTCTGCCTTTACTGCACAAGGTTGATTGGATGTGCTCTGTAGATCTCCAGGATGCATACTATCACATCAGAATAGACAGGCAGTCCAGGAGACATCTACACTTGAGAGCCAATCATTGCCAATTTACAGAACTGTCCTTTAGACTCACCACAGCCCCCAGGGTGTTTATCAAATGCACGATGGTAGTAGCAGCTCACTTGAGACTCAAAGTATTCCAGGTGTCCCATATCTCAACAATTGCTCCTCACTGCCCCATCCAAGCATCAACTCCTACAAGCCAGACACTACTTACTTCAGATTTCCAACATCTTACACTTCTCGATAAATCATTCCAAGTCAAACCTAGTTCCATTTCAGACCTTGGAGTTCATAGGTACCCTCTTGAACACTACAACTCAGGTGTCTTCCTTACCTCTCCATCGCATTACATTTCTGAGACTTCAAGTTCGGGACATATTATTCCACCCATCTCCTCCAGCACATTTAGTAATTCAAACTGTATTTACTTGAATTTGTACTGTATTAACCTCTCTCTTCAGGTTGTGCTTTTTTTGGTGTACAATTACAATGTGTGAGAAGCATATCTTGCCTCTAACAAGGTTTTTTTTAAGCATATCCTTCAATGAACATTGGTGGTGCAGTGGCCCATTCTTTATCAGCCCCTATCATTTCCATAAAACTCACCCTGATCTGCAAATGCCATCTTCTATGGTGACTTCAGTTCGATGATCTCTTTCTGGGCAGACCTTTTACCCTTCTGTCTCCAGTTACCATGGTGACCATGGATGCTCTCCAACTAGGGTGGGTGGCATTTCTTGAGAAAGATGGTCCAAGGTATGTGGTCCCCTTTGGAGATCAAGTTGTATATCAATTTCCTAGAGATGAGCAGTCCTCTGTGTTGCAAGCATTTCAAGACTTTTTACCTCTAGGGATGATTGCAATCCAAACAGACATGTTAGTGGTATATCAACAAGCAAAGAGGAACCCGATCCTACCCCCTATGCAGAGAGGCCATAAGAGTTTGGGAATGGGCAATTTCTTCAGACTGTTTTCTCACTGCAACACTCATCACGGGGAAAATGAATGAACTAGCAGACAGGCTCAGCAGATCCATTCTGATGCCTCACTAGTGGTCTCTCAATCAGTACCAAATATGATCTTCAACAGCCGGGGCCGACCTTGTTGTGACCTATTTGCCTTGCCCCTCAACAACATGTAAGTGCAATAAGTATTTTGCTCTGATCCTCCCACCAGAGGAGTCACTGAGGGATGCTCTGATACACGATTGACCCCCGGGTCTCCTGTACTCTTACTCTCCTCTACCTCTGATTCTGAAGTTCTTACAGAAAGCAAACAGGCTGCAGAGCTCAGTCACCACATTGCCCCCTTCTGGCCTTGACAGCTATGGTTCCCCTTCGTTTGGTCTCACTTGAATTATCACCCATGGATACTGGAGCACACTCAGGTTCTCCTGTCCCATCCGTCCAAAACTCAACACCCCAAAATCCACATACTTAAACTAATCATGTGGTTTCTCCACTTCAGTAATAGTCCAAGCTTGCTTTCCTGGTTCATGAAATTATTTTTGCTTCAGACTGCTTCCACCAAGAAAGTTTACAGGAGCAAATGGAAAATATTTTCTGTTTGGGCTTCCAACTACAATATCGACCCATTTTCAGCAACTACTTCAGCCATTCTTCTCTTCCTAACAACTCTTTTTAAAGAAGGAGATATTTTTTCTACTATTAAACTTCAGTTGGCAGTGATCTCTAATTTCCACTCTGGGAATAAATCCCTTTCTCTGGCTATGACCAGATTGTGTAAAGCCTTCATGAAGGATGTCTTTCTTCTCAGACCCCAATAAAAGATCCCTCTCCTCCTTGGGACCTCACAGTGGTACTTCAAGGTTTTACTTAGAAACCCTTTGAACCAGCAGAAAAATGTGATAAGAAATTTCTCTTAGAAAACCATCCTTTTAGTAGGTATTAACTTCAGTAAGAATAATTTCTGAGCTTCAGGCCTCATCAGCCAAGCCTTCATACATTATCTTTTATAAGGACATAGTATCCTTATGGACCAATCCTTCCTTTCTTCCTAAAGTGGCTACAGAGAATAACATTAATCAGTCCATACAATTGCCAGTCTTCTTTCACAATTTTACAAATAAGGGGGGAATACCGGTTTCACCTCCTTGATGTGCACAGACAATTGCGTTTTTATCTACACAGGATAAAGCAGTTCAGGAAATATGATCAGCTCTTTGTATACTTTTCCTCTATCCCCCTGGGTCAAATAGTGTCTAGCCAAATAGATTACTGATTTGCATCTCATCTCAAAAAGAATTAGAGTTGTCACAACCTCCCAGATCTCACTCCACTCAGTCTATGGCTATATCATCTGCATTCTCCTCAAGGACTGATGATATTTGTGATGCAGGCACTTGGTCTAAGACTCGCACCTTTGTTACTCATTACAAATTGGTTATTGTCTCTAGAAGTAGAGCTTTCTTTGGTTCATCAGTGCGTTGTCATGCCCTTCCTTGAGGGCCTTCCAAAGGCTACTTATGTGGGGAATCTGTCCCATCTGTGAGGAAGAATGAAAAGGGTCAACATCAGATTTAGAAGTTATGTATTTACCATAACTTGGCATCTGTATTGTCCATTTTCATTCTTCCTGACTTTCCCTTCCATCCATCCCCCTGCATTGTCTCTTCTTAAGAGAAGTACCTGGTAGACAATAGTGGAACCTATCAATTCCAGGTTTGAGCCCTAGCTTCTTGTCTACATCTCATCTGTCTTATAATTTGGGGAGATTGGGCAGCGAACTATCTGAGGAGCTAGGGGGAGAACAGAGCACTATGGGTAGAGGGAGCTCAAGATTATGATCCAAAGTCTTTGGTATGCAGCCAAGTCCGATCTGAACCCATCTGTGAGAAAGAATACAAATGGACAACACAGATGCCAAGTTATGGTAAGTACATAGCTTCAAATTATATCTTCATCTGTCCACAAACTGGTAAAAATGAACCAGCTTTCTTTTTGGCTACTGGCAAGGAGAGTTTAGCCTGGTACCAGGCAGTTAATACCTAGATGGAATAACAACTAAATTATTATTTCTGTCACCAAAAAGCCAGTATTGACAGAATAATCTGCTGGGGGAGTTGCTTCATATACACATTTCATCCTTTGCCTGTTCTGAAACCATTCTTATGTATTTTGGACTTTTTCCACTCTGTTTTTGGAGGCAACATTACTTGGCACTCATTTGTCCATTGCAGATGCTTTTTTAAAAGTAAAGTATGACTGACATAAAAGTAATCATCATATCAATTATCTGTGATAGGATCCTGTGCAGTGAATCCCTCTTATATGGGGCAGTCCAGATCCTACCAATTTAAATAGGTCCTGATGCAAGTAAAATTCAACCTAGCTTAGCTCCATGGTACAGAGGCCAGAGTCTTAACTATGATCCAAGTGACTGAGGTTCAAGTAGCCACCCCAGTGCTGGAGGAGCTAGGCCTGGGGGAGATTTTAGGGGTGCTACCCTCTTGGCTCTCTCAGGGAGTGGGGAGGGGTGTACTCATTCAGGGGCACACTAGGGGCTGTGATTTCCTGGTTGAGTTTGGGGAAATAACCACTTGTGCTTTAAGAAGAGAGGCAGGACTGCCTAAGAGGAAGCTGTCCTTGAGGGAATGAAGGAATGTCCTTTGCTGGAGTCCATTGCATGTACCCTTGGTGGGGGTGATAGGACACCACACAGAAAAAAAATGTTTGAACCACACCCTGATGGCTGTCTGAATAATGGCCCTGACTGATTGACTCTCACCCTGATGGTGGGGATAAATGTGATGACTGACTGGAGGGAACTGATGATTGATGGCAAAAGTAAAGCAGAAGAAGTAAACATATAAAAAACTGTATAATCTTGTGTTTTTTTTTTTTAACAAGTATTGTTCATTTGCAGGGTAAAAACTAGGGATATGGGGACACTAATGACACATGTAACCTCTTAGTCCTGTTGCAAGGATATAATGATTGATATACTAGTTCTGAGCATGAAAGCAACAGATTAAGAAGATATGAAAAGAAATAAGATATTCTCAGATGTTCATCCACTGTGGACATCCTTCTCAAAGACTGAACATTCGCATGTTTAATCATAAATTGCTGTTAACTCATTAATGCCTAGTGGTAGTCAAATAATTAAGTATGAGATTTCTGACTGCTGGCATGTTGGATCATAGTTGTCTATAGAGTTTTAAGTCCGAAGGAGCATTAAATGTGGGTTTTTGAAATTCATTTTTTGTTCAACTAAAGTGATTATCTCATATTTAGTGTGCTTAATCATAGCTCTGAATGCTGCACATTCAGTGCTACAATTGAGATCCAGTGAACCAAATGAGCTGAGAGTGATTTACTTTTTAAGCACTGTTACCTTGAATGATGCAAGGCAGTTCACATACCTGGTACTACAGGCTTGATTAAAACCACAGCACTGTCAATGTTAATGAGCTAAGTGGGGAAAACTTTTTGGCTGAAGTTCTTGGATTTTTTTTTGTGTTTTTTTCCTTTCTGTTGTCGTATTTAAAAAAAAAAAAAAAAAAAGATAATGAGGTGACTTTGGACATATGAGGCCAGTGACAGTATGTGTGGTAAAATCTAGTTCAGTGTGCTTGCAGTACTAGAGACTGCATGTACAAACAGTCTGTGATTTTACTGGGATGACAGCATTATCTGAAAGAAATGAATGAAGGTAAATTCAGTTTTGGAACTCTCCTACTTTCGTGATTCAGAAATATGCTGTATGCCAGACTAGAACTGTGCCAAAAATGTTATTGAATCAAATACCAATATGTAACACTGCAAATAGCTGCTGCCAAACATTTTCATTTTGTCTCCAACTAGTGTTTTAGGTATGATTTTTTACTTGTGGTTACTATTATTTTTGAATCAAACATTGTTTATTTCTGATTTTGATATTTGTCATTGAATTGTCCCTTTCACATAGCTTTACAACCTATGCTGTTTGTGCATTTGTTGTTAACTTACTGAAGTAGAGGATTTTATTTTTTTTACAAGCCGTGCACTTCCACAGTTCAGAGTACTGGTACCATAGGGCACTGACACTGTAAAACAATCTATCAGAATAGGTGGGTGCTGTACAAACTGAAAACAAAATCTACTCTCCTTTGTTATATTTTCCCTTATGTGGTCCCCCAGGCACATCTTCATTGTTGCAAGTCAAATTCCATTCCCCACCTATCTGTAATATGCCTTGCTGAAAGCTGATTATTTCTACTAGAATTTTCTTAAGATCCTTTATAATAGTTTTAGGTGGAATATAAATACATGCTGGTGGCCCTTACCATTATTCTTTTTTATCTTCTTTGATCACTATTGGAGCTCCTGTTGCAATTAGTGTAAGTACTACTGTTTTCCTTTACCCCAGGTATTCCACTGAATATTACCCCAGGTATTCCACTGAATAAGAATGTTGAAAACTTTTCTTTATCAAATTCACATGTTCAGTTCTTTCCAAGTGTATCTGCTGCAGCTTAACTATTTGCACTCTACATTGTTTAATATAGTTCACTATTCTTTCTTTGTGTATTTATCTGTGAGATCACCATTTAAAGGCATTACAGAAAGCATCATCATCTTAAAAAGTTGTTATTCTTACCTTTTATGTATAATACCTTTTTTTATTACATGCATACACTGTTTGGCAGGTTGTTCTTTTATACATTTGAGCCCATGTCACACCTTACAAAACTTTTTGTTTTACTGAAAGCCCTCAAGAAAAGAAAAAAACACACACACACACACACACACCCAATACCCCCAAACCTATTAACTTAACACACAAAACTATGTACATCTTCAAACTCCTAATAGGAACAAATTTTCTAAACTGAGAGCCACACTCAGACTTGGCATGGATACATTTGTTTTAGGTTAAGATTCATGGTGAAACCTGTGTTTCTACTAAGTGCTGTATGTTTTGTTTTCTTGTCTTTATAGCTCAATCAGTAGGGACAACACTTGAATGCTTTCAGAGAACATTATCTCCAAGCTATTTCTCTTTATCAGATTGTCTGCCAGCGACATTGAGAACCAGCCACAAAACTGCCAAGCATACATTTATTTAGTAGAAAAGAGCCTATAAAATTAATTTTCATTTACTTGCTTTCTCTTAAAACTTGTTACTAGATCCCCATGGCCTTTGTAGACTGATTAGTGACAAATGTTTGCTCCCAAGTAGAAAAAGTGCAGTTGTGTAAGGCCTACTTATGTGTAACAGTTGATATTTAAACATCTGTTACAGGTAAGTAGAGCTTGTGCAACTGCACTATGTTCATCATGCCCACTGCCTCCATTGTATTTTGGGTTGATTTTCAAAGCTTAACCTAACTGCAAGGTGGAAGAATAAGGATCTCCAGGAGCCCCTGGAGAATCATCCTAGCAAAGCTTGCTCTGGATTTTGAAAAGGAATCCAGTTTGTAGTGCTTTGAAAGTATGAATAAAAGACCAGGTTGCCACTTCTAGAATGTTTCTAAAGTTCACCTCTTTCCAATATGTTATGCAAAGAGCCAGAGGATAAGGCCCTTTCTGAGTGAGCTGTAAGCTTGCTTAGAAGAGATTTACCATGGTTGGGAGTAACAGAAAACAATATCTGAGGACAACCATCATGCAATAGTTTGCTCAGAGCCAATGTTGACCTTTATTATCCCCCTTGTAGGAGACAAATAGCTGTTCAGCATTCCTAAAGGGATTCATTCTGTTACAGAGTTATTCAGTACCCGAGCTTCCTGTGCACATCCAAGGTCTGTAGAAGCTATTTCTCCCCCTCCCCCCTTTTTGGTGGGGGGTTAGAATAGAACTCTGGGAGATTGATGGCTTCAGTCAATTTAAATTCAGAAAAAAGATTTAAACACGAATGATAGATTAGTGCATAACACAACTCTGTCCTTATGAAAAAAAACAGATGACTGGCCCACCATTATAGCTTGCAGCTTAGAGACTCACCTTGCAGATGTAAGAGCAATGAATAAAACAGTCTTCCAAGTAATAAATCAACCTGAGAGGCAGGTTCAAATGTAGGTAAGGTCAATTTTTCAAGAACAAAGTTGAGATCCAAGGTACAAGGAATTTGCTTTTCAATCAACATGCCTTTCATAAACTGAGAGAGAGATCCATGAGTAGACAAACTGAGATGGCTACAAGATGTTCTTTGATAGAAGCATGTGAGAAACCATCTCTAAGCAGATCACACAAATACTTCAAAATGAGAGCAGTAGAAACCCTTATAGGCCCTCTGTTACTAGCCAGGTACCATTTTGAAAAACCCTTCCCTGTGTAAACACAAGATTTTCTAGTTGCAAGTTTTCTTGCCTCCTTAACTCATTCACTCCAATGGAGCTCAGGGTGTTTGGAAGTTCAATGGGTGGAGTGTCAGCCTTTTGACAGAATCAAATTATGCCCTCACATTTCAAACAAATGTTCATATCTCTGGAACCATAGGGATTATGAAAGAAGTATAAATGGCAACTTCTTCAGCACAAACTATTTTTACAGTGGCAGTATTCTTTAGGTTCTAGGTCTTAAATGTAAACACAGTAACTATTATGTTTGTAATATTTTGTAAACAACTTACAATATCTCATTTTCAGCACCCACTCAAGTTACACACATACTGTCAGCAGCATTTTATTCATCTAGCTGAGATCATATGAGGCTAAGGAGTTTTGTCTGTGTTACTTGGTTGTTGAGATATTTAGAAAAAATGTGAAAATTATATCTATACAAATATAAAACAACAGTTAAGATATATATATATATATATATATATATATCAGGTCTAATGAAGTTAATACTTGTTTAATGAAAGCGCTCACATTTTGTTTTTCTTGTGGATTTTTATCATTAAATACACCTTTGGTTTCTCATCACCTTTAATGATTTGTGTCTGTGAAACTCTGCCTGCCAGCATTTTTATTTATTTGAGTATAGAATTTGCACAAATCAGCAAGTTGTCTAATATGAAAAAATGGGGATGTCTAAGGCTCTGCAATAGGTAACTATTGAGGCCAGACACTTTGTAAACCCATGAGATGAAGTAGATAGCCATAGCCAAAAGGGTAATGCAGAAAACTGATAATGTAAGCCAGAAACAGCAAATCTCAAATATTTCCTGAAATTGGGAGCAATAGGAAGATCTAGAATCACCATGAAACAGTGGTCTGGAAGCAATACTTAGACCAACTGTAAAGTAAGCAGTTAGAAAGGACATATCTAGAATGGGTCTCCAGCAGTGCTCCTTTTTTGGTACCAAAAAAAATTCTGTAGTAAAATCATTTGCCTTTGTGTATGGCTAATGTAATGGGACACTGGAGGAAACAACTGTGTCTGGTGTGGGTTGGTATAGTGGTAAAGGTGCTTATCTCACAGACACAAGTGTTTGATTCTCAAATTTTCATATAAGCTCTGTGGTGTGTGCCATAACTGCATAGCACTATAGTTCAAAAAGACTAGATAGCCAGGGGTTCTACTCTCAGTTCTCTGTGTTTTGTGTGTGTGTGTGTGTGTGTGTGTGTGTGGAGGAATCCCTCTTGAAGTGGGTGGATTTTTATATGCTGCCAAGAGTATACTCTCTGAAGTATTCTCAGAACCCATTTATCTGAGACTACTTGTGGTCAGGCTGCAGGGTTGACAGAGAGCCTGGGGGAAGGAGGGAAGGTAGGGTTCTGTGACTCTGCTTAGTCATACCTGTGCAGGGGGGTTGATTCATTTTTGGAAACAAACCCTTCTTGTTTGGTTTTGAAGAGTTATCATCATGCCATTTCCTTTTGGGTCTCTGACTTTTGTTTGGCTGGAATTTTTGTCTGTTTTACCCCTTAGAGGCAACTGCCTTGTTTGGGGAGAACTTGGGTACATGAAATATCGTAGATAGCACAATATTAATTTGCCTCTATCTTCTCACTGTTTGAGAATCTAACAGAGGGCCCAAACACAAATTCAGAACTTAAAAGTGCATTAAATTGTTGGCTTTTAAATCACAAGAGAAACTCACTCTAAAAAAAATCACTTTAACACACACATCCTGTCCTTGCTCCTCTCACAAAAGCTAACATGCTCTACTGGTATCTCTCAACTGTATAGCTCATGCTACATGTTTTACCTTACCTCCCTGCATCTCCCAATCTCTCCCCCTAACCAGTATTTTCTTTCTTCCAAGTTCTACATCTCAAACTATGCATCCTCATTCACCTACCCTCTTATTTCTCTCTCAAAGCTATCCTCAACAATTGCACTCCCTCTGTTTCAGTAATCCTACACTTAAACCTTTCACTCTCTAAATCCTGTAAAACTAACTACAAGTTATACCTATAATGACTTAATTCACCTACAGATATAATTCTACCTCATATCCCAGAAAGACTTGACCATAAGCTGTATATAATAATGTATTAAAGTTTAACTGTATGTTTCTGTAATAGAATGTAATGTGTACACACAACTGTAAGTTGTCAAAATGTCTGTACTTTGTGTGGAGCATTTCTCTTCGGACCTCCATTAAAAATGGGTTTCTGACCCAGTTGTCTTTCCTGATCAACAGATGTCAATCAAAGTTCCAATTATGTAACCAAGCATGATGTCTTACTACAACAGAAGAAGCAACACTTCTTGATTCTTTAACTGCACATTCAAACACCCTTCTCAAAGCATATTTCAAAACTGGAGTCAAATTAGAAATAATTTCATTCATGTAAGATTTTTGCTCTGCAGGCAAGGCTGCAGTAAAATCCTTAACATGCTGTAAACTAAATATTCTTATATAGATGTAGCCTTGATAATTTAACATTCTAAAGGCTAGATTACTAGAAAGTTACACCCTTTTTGCCCTGAAGATATAACCATTTTCCCCTCTTTGTCAAGGAGATGTTGGATCCAGGAACTTCTTTGAGCAAACAGCTGGGTCAGCAGTCAAATGAGAAAAGAGACCCCTCTTACCTGAGCAGACCTCATATGGGGGGGGGTGGGTATAGACATTCAGTCCTCTATAAGGTCATATACCCTGCCTAGCTCTGGGGTAGTTTTTAACTGATCTCAAACAAAACCATCACTAAATCTAGCACTCGCCTTAGGAAAAGTGAACATTTGTTTGGACTTAAGCTCAGGTTCACTTTTCAAAGAATCAGTAACTGGACTTCATGTCAAATAGAAAATCACTGGTTTCCTCCTCATTCTCTGAAGCAGCAGAAAGTTCTCAAGCAAAACTAGCATCAGGGCCATGTATGTGAACACAACCACCAGAATTAGCCATCTGTAGAACAATCTTAGCCAAGGAAACCACATCAGCCTTATAAGCAGCTATAATCTGATTATCAGCTGTATGACGAAGCTTTTTTTTTTTTTTTGAAATTCACTACTAGACAAAATATTGGAGACACAGTATTATGTCTGGCAAGGAGTCTCTTACTCTGGATTAGTCCTGCACCTAAAGGGTTTGGTTCTCCCATACCTGTGCTAGTTACTGGAACAGCCCCAGTAGAGGTGCCTAAATCCTGTTGTATAATGGTTGGCAAAGTTACACTACAAGGAGATGGGCCAAGGTTCGTGGTTTGTTCACTGAGCAGTGGCCCTAACATAATCACTAACCACAGGCTGAAACATATTTTTATTTTGTTTTTTTCTTTTTAGGTGCAACTGGATTTGACTGGGGGGACAGTACAACAGTTAGGGTCTATCAAGTCAATAGAAGGGACCATCAGCCAGAGTAATAAACTGACAGCACTGTCTAATGTAACACAATAAGTATATAAAAGTTTCTAGTACTAAGTATGTACACACACAACTAAACTGTCCTATTATATCACCCCAATTTTTTTACAACTGACAGAAGTTAAAGAATTTCCAGTACAGAAAGTCCAAACACCAAATCAAGCAGTGTGCCAAATCAATGTAAAAACTAGCTCCCATACTTTTAACCCAGTTAAACAACCATAAAATGTGTTTAATAGCAATTTAAACTATATTTTTGAGAGCAAGAGAGAAAAACAACTGCAATACAGTCAAATAACTTAATTCACATTAAAATAATGATCCAATACAAAAAAAAAAAAAAAACAGAGCAGAGCCATGCATAAATGCTAAAAAATCTTCCTGTCAAAAGATGAAAATAAAACAGAGTAACAATTAAAACAGGAGTGATTAATTCATAGTTCTGACTACATGAGACAGCCCTTAGTTAACAGCACACACACACTGCATTTCTAAGTGATACTGAAAGTTTTCTCAGAAACAGAAAAAAAAAAAGATTTGTCAAAGACAAAGTACAAATGAACACTGCTACAAAAAGCAATTCCCATAAGAATTCAGTAAACCTTGAGAGAAATAAATTAATATCAATATTAAGCAGAAAGAAAATAATAAATCTAATGATAAAAATGAGAGGAAGGGGATCCCTAAAAGGCTTATCTGAGAAGTAAGCTGAAAAATTGGCACTGGAGCCTCTAACAAGTCAGAGGGCTTTCATCTTTGAATGGCAGAAACAGACTGAACATTCATATCGTATGACATCTGAATTATTTCCCTCTCAGGATATGCTCAAAAATCAGCTGTCTCAGGATGGGAGAGAGAGGGGAGTCAGTGCTTTTGAAAGCTAATACTGGGTTACCTTGACAGATAACCGAAAATGCCACTGAGGCACTGGAAATGATGATCATCACATCTTTAGGAAGAAGAAATGAAGCTGCTCCACCTTTTAAGTAGTATGTCGGTCCAATACCCTGGAAAGGAGTTTGTCCAGAAAGCTCTAGAGGTCAAGTCTGCAATAGCCAGCATATGCTAGTATGTACAAGATATCCTTCCATTTCACTGGTGCAGTATTTGTTACCAAAGGGATCTCCTGCCAAGGATAGACTGGCTAATATATCAAAGTTTTCAGCTCTTACAAGCAGTGTACATCACACATACGCTCCCCGGGTATGATGTAGGGCATAAAGTTGACAAACGGATACAGATACTCAGAACTTCTTTACCAGTAGTCTGAATGCCACTGTTGAACGTCAGTCTGAATATCCTTCTGCCGTGCTGGTTACCAAGACGTGTTTACAGATAAGTGCACTATTGGGGTTTCTTCCATTTCTCTTATTTTGTGGTTATTGTATTCATGTCATCCAGAAAAGGGAAAATGTTAGTGTGGGAGGCAGATTTCCCCATAAAGAGCATCACAACCAGTGTCTCCTCTGTTTGGGTACTTCCCACAACCACATGCAGTGCTCTATCTGCCAGGCATTTGTGCCCAAGACCCTTCATATTTGTTTCTCCTCCTCGTACATCTACCTGGAGAACCAATATCTTAAGTTGTTGGCTTAAGGTACCATGGACGATTCCTCCAATCTCAAGGGCTAGTTGTCAACCAAGGTGGCCAAAAAATTTAGATCTGAACCAGTTGCTGTCCAGCTTCCCCTGGACATCTCTCTCAAGGGTGGTGAAAGCCTGAAAGACTGGTGGTTACTTTGGGTTCCTGTGCTGCAACCCAGGAGGCCAGTATGGATGTGGCTTCTCATACGTCCTCAGAGGCTTTTCAAATGTCTGTGCCTGACATTGAGAGGGAACCTAGGCTGATTATATCTGGACAGCAGGGGATTCCTCAGATCTTATGGAGGAAATTCCTATAACTATTATTGATTCTCATCAGGAGTCTGACCTCCAGAAGATGTTTTTTGCAGACATTCCACAGAAGACGATGCAAAAAAAAAAAAAAACCCAAAGCATATTTCCCCTGTTGTAAAGGATCCCCATCGTGAATGGCAGGATTTCACTCAGTGTCTTGTTAATGCTTTAATGGCCATGAAGCCTCCTCAAGGGGTCTCTGTGCCTGCTCCTCTCTGATCTTCCACTCCACTCAAAAGGCCTAGGTAATTGGAGTCCTCAGATGAGGACCTGGATTCAGAGAAAGAATCTTTGGCTTACTCTTCCCAAATCCCTTCCACCTTGGAACCTATGGTTTAGAAGAGGAGGACTCTATAAGTCCAGATTCTCCCACCCCTAGAGGAACTTTCCTTTGGGGGATACTATTGCTTTTATGATGGATTATTTTAAGTGAGATTGTTCTCAAGTCTCAAGCTCCCTCAGATGAAGTCTAAAAAGCCATCCACTGCTCTTCCTGAATACTTTCTCAGCTGTGTCTGTAGCCCCTTGCACCTAAGAAGTCAGAAAGATTCTATACACTGACTGAGGAATGAAAATGTATTTATCAATGCCCTTCTGCTTACTTTTCTGTAGTGTCATTCTCTTCTAATAAGCTGTCCAATTTCTTGCCTTCTGATAAAGATAGTAGGGCTATGGAAAGGCTGGGCAAAAAAGTTTACACTGCTGCCACTTTATCTTTTAGGGCCATTAACTACCAGACTCACATGACCAGGTAGGCTTTAACCCTCCTCTCTCGGGTTTCTATGGTGGCTTCTGACCTTCCTGACTGGGGACAGTTTTGGCCCTTTCCCTGCTGGACTCCACTTCTCAAGTTGCATTCCACTCAGTCAAATGCAGCTTTGATGCAGCTGCTGCTGCTGCCTTCGGTTCAGTTATGAGGCACTGATATTGGCTTTGTCTTTAGACTTTGCCTGGTGATATTAAGGCCAAACTTTTGGGTGCTCCTTTGGATAATAAAAATCTTTTCGGGTCTGCTGCTGCTAAACTTTTCAAGACTCTCAAGGACAAGAACAAGGCCTTGCAGGAGCTGAAACATTTTTTTTTCTCCTATTCACATATTTCAGAGGAATTATCCCTCTAGGTCTGCTTTTGTTTGTATGCAATCTCACCCGCCTCCTAAGGGCAAGAAGAGTTCTGGGCAAGTGTTTCCTGCTAAGTGTACTCAAACCCCTGACTCACAGACACCTGCTTTCCGGCATAAGCTGGGTTTTATTTGACAGTTTTTTTTTCCTCTCCTGCCCTTAGCGAGTTTCCCTTCTGTCTCTTCGAAATTGGCTACAGATCACATCACACTCTTATTTTCTAAACACTCTATCACTTATGACATAGGCAATCATACATTTATATAAATGAAAGCAAACCATACTGACATAATTTTAGTTGCAAACATACACCACTTATAATCTACCAAATCATTGTCAGTCACCATTACATATCTCATTCAAGTCCTGCCTTCTTTTAAACATCATTTCTCCCCTGAATGCATTGTTCCCACAGTTCCCATTTTTCTCTATGTAATTTGCTCCTACTTTTACCTAAAGATCCCAATTCCAGTTCTTTTATCTATGTTACCGTATTCACTACTTGTAGTACAGTTGGTTTAGACTTTGATTTCCATTTTCTAGTAATTGCTTTTTTGACAGCCATCATATCAGACACAGCAAAGTCTTACTATGTCTAGGCAATTATGATTCTGTATCATAGCTCAGAAAAATAATTTCCCTAGTTACACCAATTTGCTCACCAAGTGTTTCTGATAGAGTAGTCTGCAGGGAATCTTTAAAGCTGGTCAACTCATTACTCTCCAGAAATATGATCCCAATTACCTCTTTCTTCCCCATCACACCTTCAACATTTGCTGTCTACCGAGGAAAAATTCTCTGGAATCTACTTGGGATACAAAAATATCTATGTAAACATTTCCAAGCAAAAATCCTAAATCTTCTAGATTTTGTTGCATATTTGGGAGACATTCATCCCCCATTTTTTTCTTTATTAATTGCTTATCCGATCTGTCTTCCAAATCCTAACCTCTTCTGATAGTTGTTATGCAATATTTTTATATGCTCTACTAATTATTAATTTTTTAACAGCAGCTTCTGTTCTAGATTCTACTAAAAACAGTAGTGCTGTTCTTTTTTTTGGGACTCCCCTGTTTCTTTATCAGGGAAAGCAATCTCTCACCTGCAGTCCAAATAAATTCTTGGCATCTTCCCATTCTATTACCTTTCCCTTTCTAGTTATTTGCGCCCAATACCTTGGTTCTTTTGCCAGTTTTATCCAATAAATTCCAGCCCCTTCTTGCCTATTGTTTGTATCCCCAATTGCAGTCACTCCTATAGGCAGAATCTCCTTTTTCCATTCTTGTATTGGCTTAGTTCTTAGAATACTTTAACAATAATCATACAAAATGTTATATTCATATTCTTCTTAAAGGTCTGCATTCAAAATCCCAGTCTCTCCTTGTTTCTTAAGCTTCCTCCTATTTCATCATCATCCCGTTCCACTTTGAATTATAGTTTTCTGCTTGTGCTGTGTATAGGCACCTTAACTGTGTATCTCTGAACTTCCCCTTTAAATTGGGTAATCCCAAGCCGCCTTGTTCTTTTGGAAGAATCAGCTTATCCAATTTGTCTATTGCTGTCTTCCCCTCCAAGATAAAATCCTTTAACTTTTTTTATTAATTGTTACCCACAGCATCTTCTATGGTTGATACAAATATGCCTAACCTGTGTATACTAAAATGTCTAAATACATTTTAACTACCTGTGTCTTACTATTAATATAATTATAACAGAGCTTCCAATTTTTCAGTTTTTGTATTTTCGTTTTAGTCTCATCCCACACATCCTTAGCTGCCACACCGGTATCATTTTTAGTCTGTACTCCTAAATACTTAATTTTATCGTGTCCCCATAAATAAGGATACTGCTGAACCAGTGTGTGTGTGGGCACATAATTTACTGCTATTGCCATTGTTTTAGCTTCATTAAGTTTGTATCCTGAAAAGACTTGAAACCATTTCAAAATGTTCCACTACACATATATGTATTTTTCTGGATTTATTAGGTACAAAATAATGTCACCTGCAAAAAAAAAAAGCCAACTTTTCTTTATTATCATATTAATTATATCCTTGCATTTCTGTGTCCCTTATTTTCTTTGCCAATGGCTATAAATAAAGGGGAAAGAGGATAGGTCTGCCTGGTTTCTCTGCTCAAAAACAACTTGTCAGGGAGTAACCCTCCCACTTTAATTCTTGCCTCCAATCCTTCACAGATCCTTATAATTAACCTTTTTATTGTATCATGGAATGCAAATGCTTCCATCGACCTACTCATAAAATCCCAGTTTATTCTGCTAAATGCTTTCTCTGCAACAAGACAAACTACCAACAGTAGGATTTTCTTATATTTTGCTTTCCCTCTGGATCACCATTGTTCTATTAATATTATCAAATGTTTGCCTTCCCGCCACAAAATACAAATTTTTGGCAATACATTTGCCATTATTTTAGCTAGTATAGACATAAGCACTGTATAATCATGGTTTAAAATTGAAATGGGTCTGCACAAATCTTAGTCTAATGGGTCTTTACTATCCTTAGGTAATACAGACACTACAGCTTTCTTCCAAGTTGTTGGTGCTTCCCCTCATTTTAAATGCTGTTGAACAAAATCTTCCAGATCTTTATCACTTAATTCCCTCCTAACTTTCAAATGTCCACAGGAATACCATCATTCCTGAAGACTGATTATATATCATTGTTTTTATCTCATCCCCTCTTAACTATTTGTTGAGCCTCATCTCCCCCTACCATTGGCATAATTAAGTCTTCCATAAATACCTCCATTTGTCCTCTTTCTTAATAAACACATTTCTCTGCTTTATACAAATTTTCATAAACTTTTTGAAATATCTCTAAAATGTCTACAAGATCCATGTTTACTTTTCTTGTTATAGACTTCCTAAGTCTGGTAACAACCCTTTCTTCTGCCTAAGTTGTGCTAAAATATTTGTGCTTGAGTTGTCAAGAAACAGTTGCTTAACTGCAATCTTTCTGAACTCATTCATATTATCTAGATACTGCCTTAGTTTCTCTTTAGAACTCTGCATTTGTGCTTCTTTTTGTTCTGTAAGAGTACCTTTATTCTGCAATACAATAACCCGTCAGTCCCTCTAAGTAATTTCCACTAATTTCTAACCATATCTCTTTCATTTCTACTCTTTCAAACATCATTTTCATTTTGGCCCACTTGCTAGCTGTAACTTATGAAGATTCTTCTATCCTTCCTAAAAACTCTTGAAAATTTTCCACTACCCAGTCCTTAAATTTCTATCTTTTTCACAGGTCAGTGGAAAGCACCAGATTCTCATTTTTACTTCATTACCCTGCATTTTTAACTTAGTTTTTACTAGTGTAGGTTCTGAAATTGTTACTGGATGTGTGTTGAAGCTTTCAATTAGTGCAGTCTCATCCTTGAAAAATAGCCAACTCCATCGCAGAGTAGTATGTTGCAGCAGTATGCAGCTTATAAGGAGAGCTCTGTACCGCACAGACACAAGACAAGGCTTTTGCAGCATATAACAGGGTGATCCCTACTCATCATCAGACAAACATGCAAGATTAGAAGATTACAAGAAACCTGCAGACTCTGAAGTGAGAGCCTGCAATGAGTGCTTTGGTTGTGCACATATTCTGCTTGTACAGCTTTCTTTTCCTTCTAGACAACAGGGAAGTTAGCCAGTGGGAAAGCGAGCCCTGTGAAGTTTCAGCAGCTGTTTAGCCACCAGGAAGGCATCAGATGTGGACTAAAACCCATCTAAAATAATGGGTTACTGTACTGTCAAAAGAAGAATCCAGCAGATGGGCTAACTAGGTCATTCTTCACTGAGGCAGTGTATTAGGCTGAACTAATTTTTGCCTTACATTTGGTCTGTTACTTGTAAAATTTTGGTTTTCTGACAAATTACTGGCAAATCATTGAGGGGAGAAGTCAAAGAAAAAATACAGATTTTTGAGGTTCAGACTTTATACTGTTCAGAAAAGTCATGCTAACATTAAACCTGTTATTCTATCAACTTTCTAAGTTTGTAAGAGCAATCTTTAAAAATTTGAATTTTTGGGCCTTTGTCCTCCCATTATGTACGGCTTTGTTCAGATTTCTTGGTCTAAGCGGTTGAGATGTATGTTTCCAGTACTCCTCGAGCTATCATGTCTATCAGTTGTGATCAAGCTCAGTTCAGTCTCAGGGAATGCCAAGCCCTTCTGTGAAGTCAGTCTTAAGGTGGGAAGACAAATGCCACTCCAGTTTTCAGAGAGCTGTAGTGGGTATCAGAATGACTGCACTTCTAGGCTTGTATCATGATGCAAGTAAATATTGTCTTCAAGGGAATGCATCTCTATTAGGCCTGTTCTGTCTTTTTTCCATCTCTGAAATGAAAATACCTGTACAGATTGCCTAAGGAAATCAGTCAGGGAAGAATTCCTGAGGCTTCTAACTCTGGGACTGGACATAGCAAGCACTTGAAGGAATATTAGGAATGGAGAGATGCCTGTTCCAGACTAAGTGCAGGCATCCAATTGAAATCCAAATGGATTATGTCCCCAACTTGCTACTTTAGGTCCCACCAACAGCATAGGACAAACACTCATTCAGATTGTTAATTTCTGGGCCAGCATTGCTGATGTGTGATTGCCAACACTTGTCTAAATGTTATTACTGTTTTTAGCTCTTTTCTCTCTATACCTGCATCAAAATCATGTTACTGTAAAGTGTGTGTGTGTGTGTGTGTTCACTCACGTACTACCTTCTAGGATTTGTTTTCCGGCCGTGTCCTTGTCTGAAGCAGTAAAAATAGTCAATGGGACTTGTATATTTCAAATAACTAACCCTCTTTCATTGTTATTGTTTTGCTCATTTCTCAAATATGATCATGAATACATGTAATTGATCCTGAACAAATTAATTTCATCCCACTCCAGTGATCATCTGTCTTTTATTTACTACAGGGTTTCAGGTTTGTCTGATTTTATTTGTTGGCTGTCCCTCAGTGGGAGACACTTGTAATAATAGGACATCTTGAGACTCTTCAGCAGTTATTGACCAACAATTCTATGTGGACTTTTTTTTCTGCCATTCATATTAGTTTTGCCCCTAATACCAACAGTTTTTCAGAAACATATACACAAATGTTGGAGGATTGTCTACTATCAGCATCGGTACCTATCTGCTTACCAGGTTTTTGTGATATAAAAAATGAGACCACAATAAATCATTTCAAAAGTTTTCCCACCTTTAATGTGACCTATAACCTGTACAATTCAATTGAAAAACAAATCTCTTAGGGGAAAAAATATAAAAAATAAAAAACGTACAATAAGCTGGTTGCATAAGTGTTCACACCCATAAACTAATACTTTGTTGAAGCACCTTTTGATTTAATTACAGCATTCAGTCTTCTTGGGTAGGAGTCTTATCAGCATGGCATATCTTGACTTGGCAATATTTGCCCACTCTTCCTTGCAAAAGCACTCCAAATCTGTCAGATTGTGAGGGCATCTCTAGTGCACAGCCCTCTTCAGGTCACCCCACAGATTTTCTATTGGATTTAGGTCTGGGCTCTGGCTGGGACATTCCAAAACTTTAATTTTCTTTTGGTGAAGCCATTCTTTTGTTGATTTGGATGCATGCTTAGGGTCATTGTTGTGTTGAAAGGTGAAATTCCTCTTCATTTTCAGCTTTCTAGCAGATGTCTGAAGGTTTTGGGGCAAAAGTGACTGGTATTTGGAACTGTTCATAATTCCCTCCACCTTGACTAAAGCCCCGGTTCCAAATAGAAAAGCAACCCCAAGGTACGATACTGTCATCACCATGGTTCACCATGGGGATGTTCTTTTGGTGATGCAAAGTATTGTTTTGGCGCCAAACGTACCTTTTGGAATTGTGGCCAAAGTTCTCATCAGACCATAACACATTTTCCCATATGCTTTTGGGAGACCTGATGTATTGTTTTGCAAATTTTAGCTGGGCCTGGATGTTTTTGTGTAAGAAAAGGCTTCCATCTTTCAGCCCTACCCCACAGTCCAGACATATGGAAAATATGGGAGATTGTTGTCACATACAGTACACAAGCAGTACTTAGCAGAAATTCCTGCAGCTCCTTCATTGTTGCTGTAGGTCTCTTGGCAGCCTCCCTGACCAGTTTTCGTCTTGTCTTTTCATCAATTTTGGAGGGACATCCAGTTCTTTGCAACGTCACTGTTGTCCCATATTTTCTCCACTTTTTGATGACTGTCTTCCATGCTATATCCAATGCTGTGGACATTTTTGTACCCTTCTCCTGACTGGTACCTTTCAACAATGAGATTCCTTTGATGCTTTATAAGCTCTCTGCGAACCATGGCTTTTGCTGTAGCAGGCAACTGAGTAAATGTCAGGAAAATCCTACTAGGACAAATGAACTTTATTTGGGGTTAATCAGAGTCTTTTTAGTTGATGGCAGGTGTGTACCCAAAAAGACTGAATGTTGTAATTAAATCAAAAGGTGCTTCAACAAAGTATTAGTTTAAGGGTGTACACACTTATGCAACCAGCTTATTGTACGTTTTTTATTTTTTTACATTTTTTCCCTAACAGATTTGTTTGTTTTTGAATTGAATTGTACAGATTATAGGTCACATTAAAGGTGGAAAAAGTTTTGAAATTATTTATTGTGGGGCTCATTTTTTATATTACAAAAAAATGGCATTTTAACAGGGGTGTGTACATTTTTTATATTTATTTATTATTTTTATTTATTTACCTGGAAATTCCGACTGGACGCAGATCCATTTTCAGCGGAGGCCCAGGGAGAAAAGCTCCACACAAGCAAAGCAAGTAAAATATGGGGTAAACATGAACAGCAAGGATGTACGGAGAATCAATTGGGTACATAAAAAGTAGTAATACACATTAAAAAAAATTAGACATTGTAAACATAAGATGACATAGAATACACAGTACTATAATATGTTGATAAATATGTTTAGATAAGAATAAACAATTACATCTTCTAAGCTGTTTGAAATTGACAGTTATAGTTAAGTCCACTAACAGACATATAGCTGGCATTCATCATAAGGTGATGTAAGCAGGAAGAGTAGAGGAAAAATCAGAGGGAGATGCAATGATCTGACAATGGGAGGCAGGGTAGGAAAGGGAGGGGAGGACAGGAGTTGAGGAGAGCAGCATAGGTGAGTATTAGTCTGGATTGGTACAAGGACATAGCCAGTGTTTTTTTAGGTGGGCTTTTAGTTTGGATTCGAAGTGATGGGATGAAGGTAGGGTGGTAATAGGGGGAGGGAGAGTGTTCTATAATTTGGATATTATGCAGGAGAAAAGAGCTTCTCCGGCTGAGTTTTTGGCTTTGGTAACTTGGAGTTGTTTTTTGTTGCTGGAGTGTAGTGGTCTATTAGTAGAGTAGGGCTGGATAAGGTTTTTAAGGGAGGGCATGTTTTGAGGATGGTTTACCAATTTATGAGCGAGGGACAGTTGATTGAGCCGAAGAAGTTGTGGGAGTTTGAGACAATCAAGTTCTTTAAGTGAGTTGTAGTGACGGCTGCTGTAAGATGACCCAGTGTCAAATTTGTCTGTTTTGTTGTAGCAGGCCTCTAGTTTGTTTAGATCTGTTTGTCTAAGATTGGTAAGTATAGGAGAGGAGTAGAGTAAGGTTGAAATGAGGTGGGAGTTGGCAACTGAGATTCTGGCTGCTTTGGTGAGGTATTGCTTATGTACAATTACCTTTGTTTTTTGTGAACTTTTTTATGGTTAGAGAAATGTAAATGTTAAATTTAAGATGATTGTCAATCTCAATGCTAAGTAGTTTGGTGTGTACTTTAGGGGAGATGATGGTGTTGTTGTTGGGCAGAACACTGAAGTGGGGGTTAGTTAGGTTGAGTTTAGTGGGTTGGAAGATGAGGAGATTAGTCTTGTTAGGGTTGAGTAATAGCTGGGCATTGGACAGCCAGTTTGCAACAGAGGAAAAGGCTTCCTGTCTGATTTTTTGAAGTTCTGGTATTGTTGGGGCTGAGCAGATAACAGCTGAGTCATCTGCATACTGTATTAGAGTGGCCTGCTTGGTGGCTGTGAATAGATTATTGGTGAAGATTGAGAATAACAGTGGTGAAAGGATGCAGCCTTGGGAGACACAAAGTGTGACAGGAAGTCGAGGTGACAGGTCATTATACCACACAATGGATTGTTGACGGCCATCTAGATAGCTGTAAAACCAGTTTGTAGCTGATTGAGAAAAGGGTTAGTGAGAACAGAGAGTAGTAGTTTGTGTGAAACCATATCAAAAGCCTCGGACAGATCCAGGAATGTGGCAGAGGAGAACAGGCCATTGTTTTTGTGATGAAGGATAGTGTTAGTGAAAGACGGTAAGGCTGTGGTAGTACTATGGAATGGCCTAAAGTCATGTTGGGTGTTGGGAGAGAGGGTTATTAGTTTGTAAATAGTCTAGGACTTGAGAATGAATGCATTTCTCATGTATTTTGGATAGTGGAGAAAGGATGACTATGGGGCAGTAGTTGGAGAGTTCAGTGGAGGAGCCACCTTTATGGAGGGGTATTATGTGGGATATTTTCCAAAGTGAAGGGACACAGCATTCTGATAAAGATCGGTTTATTAAGATAGAGACTGGGTATTCTAGGGCATCGGCTGCTATTTTCAGGTAATCGCAGGGAAAGTTGTCAGCAGTCTTGCAGGTTTGAGCTTTAAGAGAAGTTTTTTTATTGTGAAGGTGGGCACAGGAGAAAAAGAAAAGGGAGTGGAAAGAGTGTTTGGGTTTGATGTGGGGAGGGTGGGGGTGGGTTTGTGTTGCTTGACCAGAGATAGAATGGTTTCAGTAATGTGTTTATTGAATGAGGCAGCGATACTACTGGAGTAAGAGACAGAGGTAGGTGGTGGTGGTGGTTTTGGTGGTGGTGGGGGTCCCAACCTTACTTGGGTGGAGAATGGAGTTTATGGAGGACCAGAATTGCTTGGGGTTGTTTTGGGAGGAGTTTAGAGCAGACTGGTAATACTGGACTTTGTCACACTTTATTTGCTTTTGTTACCCAATTCTAAGAATGTCCATAGGAATGTCCAGAAATATCCACTGTAGATCATAGCAACTGGTGAGTCTTTCAAATAACTGAAAACTATTTTGTGTTCAGATTCAGTCTTGGTTATCCCCCCCCCAAAAAAAAAAAAAAAAAAAAACTTTATCCCTTTGCTGTGTACACCAATGTACTTGAAGTAGGGTTAGGAGATATACCATCTCTGGAAGGATGTGATCAGGAACATCCAGACGGCTACCTGAGCAGACACTTAAGTAATGCTGAAACAAGATACTTTGCCATAGAGTAAGGGTGTCACTATAAAGAGGGCTCCAACTGCAATATTATTTACTGTGCTGCAGCTTAACTCTGGTAAATGACCACACAAAAGTGACACAAAGGACAGGATATGCACACAAATTATTCAGGTGGGCTTTATCTCTGCAACCCTTTAATTTTTACCACTAGACATAGCCCTGACACCACACAAGTACAGATGGGTTACGTCAATCCCATAACCTACAGTATCTTAGTCAGGATACAACATGGCCTCTTTGCTGGGACAGAGGCCATTGTGATATAGTGTTTTAAAAAAAAAATGCATATGTATTATGTATTATGGTAACAGTCAGCCAAGCTAAGGATATATCATGTATTACAGCAGTGAAAGTTTGAGAACAGCTAGTAAATATGAAACACCGGAGGAAGGCTGGATGTTAAAAAGAAGGCTAGAAGCCCAACATTTCAGGGATGTTTGCTTCATACTGATGGCTTTTGTAGTCTACAATTGGAGACTGGAGGAATTAGTGGATTTACTGTAAGATGTACACCCTGTGGAGGATCCCCAGGATTTACCTGTGAAGTACTGAGAGCTTACCTTTGGACCAAGGTGTGTACCATACTGGGGATGAAGCACTTTTTAAGGTATTTACAATACTATAAAAATGCTTATTTACATAATTATCAAAAGAAATAACACCACATATTTCTCAAGATGTACAATTTACAGCACAAACATCAATGATACATTTTCTTCAGTGTCAGCTGAGACTTCAAGTGATGACATGCAATAGTTTGTAAAGCATTCACTTTTGGTGATATGAATGACCATATGTCAATACTGCTTGTCTGCACAATTACTTGCAAACAACTAACAGTGCATCTCCAGTATACTGATTTTTCTGTCTTCTACCCTGACATTTCATGCCTTGTCTCCTCAACAACGCATAGCTTCCTTAGTTATCAACGTAAATATGAAAATGTGAATAAAAACTGCTTAACAGTTATTAATATCGGCACTGAAGGACTTCATAGATTAACAATCTAAGTGTTATTTTGCTGTTTACACTTTGCCTTTTCTTATGCTGACTATTACCACATTAAGCAGAAATGTGGGAACTACTCTCCATCCTACCAAAGCAGTAAATAGTTGAAGTATTTTACTATCTCTGTGTGGGACTGTCTATAAATGTTGAGCAACAGTGGATTAGACATATCCCTTACAGAATGGTAGTTAATCTCCATTTTCACAGTAATACTACTGAGACATTATTCTTTTCCTAACAAAACCAACAACAAAATCTGAAAATTTTGTTTTAATGAAGTCATGAAGCAGCTGACCAGCCACCTTCATCCTATTCCATCTTTGGGAACTGAATGCGGTAATACTAACATCACTGACACCACTGATAGGACCTCTCAACTGATGACATTTCAGGAAGTAAGTATCTCCTTGGTTTAATGCTGCATTCTGAATGAAATGATGAGAATAGAAATTGCAAAATTAATCAGTTAAAAGTAGAACAGCTCAGCGGTCATGACAACAGTCAACGTCTGCATCTGGTCCTTTGCACAGTAGTATCAGACCACTGCTTTAAGACCAGTAATACCTGGATGGAGAATTAATCACTTCAAGCAAATCAAACTCTTACAAGGAGAAAGCTTAAGCAAGTTGAGACTGGGGCACAGAAATCTGCTCTGCTCCAGAGTTAGCGAGGGCATAAGCTGAAGAGGGGGCCACAGAGTAACAGAACATCATTGTTATCTTAGCCAAAGACAGAGCTATGAAACTTGGGTTAGCTTTGTCCAGGCTTAAACTGAGAAGCATTTCCTGAATTAAAGTGAATGAATAAAAGGGATATAGCAAAGTTCAGATCAATGGGAAAGAGAAGTTATTCAGCTTGCATATACTCTGATAATGAATAAAGGAGCAAAATGTATGAAGCTGACTGTAGAGATGTGCATAAAAAAGACCCATCCATATAGTCTCCAGATCTTGCTTCCATACTTGGACCAGAGTTAACCATCTGCTGAGGGGAGTCTGCCAACTGTTTCTTTATCATGGGAAATGTACTCCCAAGAGCTGATGACAGCAGTGAATAACCCAGTGCCAGATCAGACATCTCTCGACAAAGCAGCAGGGATCTGGCAGTCTCTGTCTGCTGAACTACCACATAACTGTTGAACTGAAGGTACTGATCAGAAGGCAAACTGAAAGGAAGCTATCCTGAAATGCTGCTTTCAAATTCTCTGCAAAGGTCTCTGTGGGAGAGCTGTTTTCTACAAGAAATCCACTTGTTAACTTTATAAACTGACATCTATCCCTGACACCCCAAAACTGCTTTACTACCAAAAATAATAGGTAAGAATTATAATGGTGCATATTTCCCTAAAAGAGTACTTAACTGCACTCTGGAAGCTAGATCATGCTGACACAGTAGTATTCAGAACTCACGTCAACTTACACATCTTTATTTCTAATACTTGATCAAGAAAAAGCTAAAGATGGTCTGGGAAGACATCCTTTCTATATCAAAGGTGTGCTGACATCCACATGGGAGGGCATCTGCCTGGAAGAAAGAACAAAGGATGAAAAGCTCTGGAAGTTGGGTTGGACTTGGGCATCCTGTAGCAGAAACCTCAAAATCATACCCTCAGCAACAGTAAACAATGTAATGAACATACAAGATTACCTTGTTTTAAAATTTTCATTCACTACATCTTGATTTCCAAAACGTGATTCATAATACAATTACAAAATAGCATAAGATAAAAAGTTAACAGTACTGAATGAAATGCAAATTCTGAGACTTTAGAAAGTCCATGCAAAATGTTTCAGACAGTGAAACTACAAAGCTTATAACAAGAATGTTAAACATTACTACTTTCGCAGCACTGACTAGTGCCTTAGAAACAATTACACAGCAGACAATGAAAAAATATACCTTTTTTTCTGAAGAGAACACTCTATTTAAATTTATTACAGAGGAACAAATTATGAAAACAAGCTCACCCTGTGTACAGGGCAACATCTGACTGGGTGAGTAGCTCAAGACCCTGCTGTAAACATGGCTTCCGGAAGGAACCTGAAAAGCCTCACCAGACTAAGTAGGGCTGAATCCTGACTAAACACTCTTTCTGCAGGAAACCAGAGGATAGCAAACAGGTTGTGGCTGCAGATGCTGGGTTACATACATTGGTCAAAATTGAATGCCATTCATATCAAGATATCTTTTTTGACTAAGATCTTATAGTCATGGCACATTAGATTTTAAACATCAATTTTGATAACACCTAACTGCAGGAATTAATCAATGCTTTTGAAAATTGCAGCACTGTTTTCATATATTAGCAGCATTGACTCGTGTGTGTGCACACTTTGCAATTTTTCTGAGGTTTTCTGAAATATTTCTCAGTACTGCTAAGTGAAGTCCTGTCATGGACTGAAGGCTGTATTGCTTATATAATTCTAGAAAGTTGTTTTTTTTTACTTCCACAATTAACATAAAGAAAACAATATGGAACACATTACAAAACTATAAAAAATAAATGGTATTTTGTACAACTGAAATCTCAACACAGTGTGCTAAGTTTACAAAAATACATTCTGTAAGTGTCCCTTTATAATGAAAGCCACTAAGACTCCTGGAAATATACCATGCATAGTAAAAGTTAAAGGGAAAAATGTTCTCTCTTAGGACTGCACCTGGTAAACAATCATTATCAAACTACTAAACTTAGATTAAATATAAAAAAGGCTTCCCACTGCTCCCTCTTCTCATCTTTAAGAAGGAGCAATTGCAGACCTTTCTGGTAGCAAACTGAATAATAACATATTCACAATCCATTTACAACCTGCATTTAAACAATGCAGATATGGTGTACAGTTTACAATGTTATGTTTGTCATGCCTTCCAAAATTTGAACCACATCACTGCATGTAAAAATTTAACACCTAATGCCTCTGCATCGTAGACTGTTCAATAAGATAAAACCATGTCAAACAAGCATATGTACTCTGCAGAAGTACATACTTTAAATGCACAAAGCAATCAAAGTAAGTAGAGTGCATGTCACAACACCACCACTTTTCCTCTACAGGACACAAAGCAAACAGTACTGAATGTCCTCTGCTGCTGTCAGCTGTGAACATTTCTGCAGAGTAAAGAGCTATGTGTACTACAAGTATCATATTGCAGTCAACAATGTGCATGCAGTACAAGCAAATAATAGTCTACATCTGGCTACATTTGATTCTATTCCAGTGACGGAAGGCCACCTCAATCCCAAACCTTCCAAACAGTCAGAAAGGTGTTTTGCTGTCATCATTCTCCTGGTTCTTTACGCTTATGCTTTTGCTGCTGCGTTTTGACATTTTCCTTTCCTTTCGTTTTTGTACTCTGAGGAGATAGGTTGCATACTATTCCTTTATATTTTGCCTGGTTTGAGTTTGAGCTTTCAGTTCCTCTGGAACGCCGCGGTGTACTCCGAGTTGCAGAATTTCTACCAATGCCCTGCTCCTTCATTTCTTTCAGAAGGCCCTCTTGTTTCATTGCTACCATTTCCTCACGGCTCCAGATTAAAATGTTGAAACCTGTTTTTTATGTGAAATAAAAAGTTACAAATAAAATATTTTTAAAATTTTTTAAACACTTCACAAGCTGAACTCTTAGACTGCATAATAGAAGAAAAGAGGTATATACGGTACTTACCATAATGTTGGCTCATTTAAAAGATACAAATTATGGATACTGACCCAGTGTAGGTGTCAGACTTTGAGCATTCATAACTGTCACTCCTCACTGATATCCAGCTACAAAATGTTTACTCCCCTTTCCCCTCCATATTCTTAGCTGCCTAGGTGAATCTCATAACAAAACACAAAGGGAAGTGATAGAAATCTGAATTAAAACTGATCCATCAAAATACCAAAAGACTCTCTCTCTCTCTCTATATATATATATATATTTTTTTTTTTTTACAGATAACCATGAAGATTCACTGTGTAAATAAGTTCTACCTTATTTCTCTTGTAGCAGATCCCTATGATGACTTAAAGTTTGTGTTTTTTTCTTTATAACATAACTGATTCTTTAGGTTATTAAATCTTTTATATCCAAAACTAAGCTGCCCATTTCCAACCCCTTCAAATTATGGTAGTTGCCGTACCATTGGCCAATATTTCTTAATAATATGTATAGCTTGAGACGTATTCCTATTATAAGTTACTACCCATCTACATTTAGATTTAAGATTTATATCAACCCGTAGCCTGCAGGCCACATACGGCCCTCAGAGCTCTTCCATGTGGCCTACGACCTTTAACTGCAACTTCAGTGTATCCAAGTGCCAAAACTATTTTTTTTCATTTGCTGTTGCAGTTACAGGTCACAGGCATGAAAAACAGTGTGTGCCTGTGCCAAAGCACCCTTCCCATTTTGTTTTTTTTTTTCATGCCAAACTAGGATCTGTGTGTTCCCGCCGAAGAATTAGTGTGTGTGTGTGTTCGCGCTGAAGAGGGATTTGTTGCCTTACAGCACCTAATTATTAATAGGCAAGTGCGGAGTGAGTGAATGAGTGAGAGTATGCATGAAAGCAAAATGTTTGTGTGGGTGAAAGTAGAAGAAGAGTGTGTGTGTGTGTGTGTGTGTGTGTGTGTGTGTGTGTGTGTGTGTGTGTGTGTGTGTGTGCATGAGAAATGCAGGTTTTATTGAAATTTGGCCTGAAATGCTGAGTTCACTGAAAATAATGTGATTTTGCCATTACTCAGGCAATACAGAGACTTACTGTTATTTCTCCTGCAAAAAAAATGGAAAATCAGAATGTAATTTGAAGTGGTACAGGCAATGAATCAGTAAAGTGATAACTTCAGAATGAATGCACACAGACAGACCCAGGAAGATAATCTCTGCAGGATGCTCATACACATGACTATAAATACATGAATAGAATATCTGACTATTAGAGAGTAGATACTGAGTATTTTCTCAGAAGCCACAGTTGCTGTTTAAAATAATGTTATTTGGGGAGAACTGAGTTTATTTGTGTTACTCAGCTAGTTTGACAGTGCAGCTGACAATAGTTATGTGCTTTTAGTGCTGGGCTGCATAAAACAATGCTTTGTATGGTTATGAGCTTTTTAACAAAAGGGACACAGTTTGCTCACACATACACCAGTTACCAGTTACTATGGGAAAAAGTACATCTGTAGAAATGAAGCCTTAAAGTAGACTTTGAGATGATGCATTACCATCTATTTGAGTGGAGCTTGGCTACAAATGGTAATCTCTGTAGGTTAATCAGTTTCTGATGAAGTGAATACATTTGGAATGAAAGTGGAAAAACTGAACATTATGTAGGTATGGTCATGTAAGCTCTCCGCCAACACAAAAGACAAGTCAGTTGTAGGTCTGCTCTAGGTAGCTATACCCTTGTAGATAATTTTCTGCCTGAAAACAGTGACCTCAATCTTTGGATAATTAACTTCAATCTATGGTGAATTTGTATTGCTTTAATATTTATAGAAAAAATTGTGTAATTGTCAAGCAGTTCACATACATAATTTGTCATGTGCAAATATTAAAAGCAATCACATGTTTTAGCGAAATAGTTCATTAGTGATTAGTTTGAAGATGCTGTAAAAAGAGTTATTTGCAAAAGGTGTCACTTATTAGAAGGTCTTTATTGTCAAAGGTGCCAGAGTATATAGTCTTTTGGAACAACATACAAAATTCTGCCATATGATTTTTTATGCCTTATTTATCTATTTATTTTCCTCTCTGGTATGTTGTGGGTTTATCCATGTGCATTACATGTTGTACAGCATCAGGTTATTCTAATAACATTTGTGTTGAACAAGTTGTCATCACATCATCAGAAGAGCATATTGTGCCATTCCCACTGCAGATATGACTATCATACAATTAAGCATCATACGGGTATGCAAAGGATGGTAACATACAGCATAAAGTATCTTCTGTATCCAACATGTGTCCTTTGGCTATCTAGGAAATCTACAGACTGAATGAAGCTAAAATCATTTTCAAGTGCTTACCAATCACCAGTATAGATGCTGGTTCTATTTTCACTGTGCATTTCAAAATAAGAAAGGCAGTGTTCTATTTGTTTTCAAGAGGGGCAGAAGGCTTTTCAACAATAACTTGAGTGTTTGCTGTCTCATGTAATGTGACATGCAGATGATTAAGCTATTTTTCTTGCAAAAAGAATGCCAAAAGTCACCCGTACCTCCTAAAGTTCTCCACTCAAGGAAGAAGAACTGGTTAACCAGTTCTGGTGCCCTTTCAAATGCTAGCAGAACAAAAGGAGTGCTTTCTACTTAAATTTATGCTAATGCAAAACCCGTTATTCTATCAACTTTCTAAGTCTGTAGTAGCAATATTTAAAAACTGTCCCTGTTTTTGGACTTTTGTCCCACTTTTATTTATGGCTTTGTCCAGATTTTGTGCTGTAATAGTTTGAGAGGTAGGAGTGTAACCAGTGTGACAGTGGAGAAAATAAGTGGGTAACTCATACTAGTTGTCAGACTTTTTGTATCGAGTATAAACCTATAGTCATGATCTACAAATGATGCAGACTTTCTAAGCTTTATGGACATTCTTCATATAATGTGTTTGTGGTGATGTGAGATTTTTTAGCTATTTTCTTGCAGACAGACTTCACAGAATTACTAAAATTATTAGCAAATTCAGTACTGTAATTCTGTGAAAGTGAAGCTTCAAATGCCTGGTAGGCTGTTGTACTATTATACCTTACATAAGCAATTTTAAAATAACTAGTGTAACTGAATTCAGAATTCTAATTAGGACAGTGAATTTTTATATGATTAGTATATTGTTAAATACCGAAGCCCTATTTCAGTTAATTTGATAAATAATTAAAGGTAATATAGTTATTTTTAATGCGTCTCTTGTGGTTGCAGCTTGGGGGTGGTGAAGGAGTACAGAACTGGTTTATAGGATTATATCGAAGTTTTATGTGATGGAAATATGTCAGCATCTCATGCTGAATTGTGCGTTGGTTGTTAGTTGCAACATATCCTCCTGTGCAATATTGGTTACTATGGTACACCTTGGCTACTGGAAGTGGGGGGGGTGGGCCTCCAGGTGCTTTATGCAGGGAAATGCAAGGATGAGTTTGAACTGCCAGAAGTATATGGATTATTTTCTGTTTTAATGCATCGCTTTTGCTCATAAATTCCCTGACTCGACAATTATCACAACTGTCAAGTTTATCAACTTAAAGATGTCATTCTGGGTAAATAAAATTGTGGGGGATACACAGGTGAGATGGGTTCCATAGTAAATCATGCTACAAGAGTTTAGAGATATTGATTATTAATATGTACAGATGTTCTGCTGTAGGCTAGTGTGTGTGACTTTATATACCTAGGAAGGGTTCCATACCAGTTTATTGTATTAAAAAAAATTAACTACGATGTTAGCGTTAACTGTTAGATTAAGAATTAGAATGAGAATTAGAATTTTAAGGCAAATATTAGGAATTTATTACATTTATTCATTGTTTGAATGCACCTACAGTACAGCCAGGAGGTCGATTTTGGTTGCCCGCGGCAGCGAAAGAGTTAACTATATGATATATTTTATATGCAGCCCCAAGACAATTTCTGTTCACTCAATGTGGCCCCGGCAAGCCAAAAGTTGTACACCCCTGTTTTATATTATGATCATGCATTTCTTGAAATTCTCTACTTTCAGAAAAAAAATTGGTTTAATCTCCGATCTCTCCTTTGCAAGCTCTCTCTCTATTGCAGCTACTCACTGCTCATTGTAGCCTCTAGCTATAAAATCACTGGCCATAGTTTTCATTTGGATGCACATTTCACTATCTGTTGTATTTAGCTTAGCTACTCGTATCATCTGATTTCTAACAATATTTTTAAAAATGTGTGGTGAATGCATATTGGTATGGTGTAAATATATATTCTTTCTCACTTTCTTTTTATATAAAGTAGTTTTTAGCCTTACTGCAATATTTTTAATTAGTCTTGTATCCAAAAAAAATCTATCTGGAAGAAATGTATAGTTTTTTTTTAAAATTCAAAAACTTGGTGGTAGTATTTATATAGGTTACAAATTCATGTTTTAAAACTAGTGAAGCTTCCCATATTAAAAATAAATCACCAACAAATCTCTTCTAAAATAGTACATTATGATAGTACTGATTACGCTGTTCTGACAAAACATACTCATTCTCCTATGCATTCATACCAATATTTGCAAAGGTGTTGGCCATGGGTACCCATGGCCACACCTTTTTGTTGTTTACAATACTTATCACGAAACAAAAACATTACTCGTCAACACTATGTTTAACAGTGTACATATCAGGTTTATATCTGATGTAGTAAAAATAGTTTCCTGTGAGATATGTTCTCTAATATATTCAATTCCTTTTTTGTTTGGTTTTGAAGGGAAATAGTGAATTTACATCTAAGGACAGAAAATAGCAATCTATTATAGTATTGTTACTTCACCAGTTGAATAATTGTTGTAAAAAATCAGATGTGTTGTTAATTGTTGTGAATAACTGTAAAACTGCTTTCAAGAAACTCTGAGATAAGTTCAGTGACCCACCCTCTCACGGAAACTACAGCTCTTAATGGGGGCTTAGTTAAAGACTTACGACTTTTAGGAACACCACATATGATGGGCAAATTTAGGTGTCGGTATATGCAGATATTCTAATAAAGCTAAAGATATTTTACCATTTATATGCATATTATATACAACAGAGTTAACTTCAGTAATAATTGTCATAGCATCTTTTCTCACTACTTGTATGTAGTCATCTGGGGCTAACATATCTAGCATTGTTGTATTATAATATACAGCATACAATACAACCACTCCTCCTCCTTTATCAGCATTTTTGACTACTATATTGGTATTATTAATCAATGATTGTATGGCTGCATTTTGTTTATTGGTCAAATTATAAAATGTTTTCCTTCTTGCATTCATAAATAAGTCACAGATTTCACTTTCAGCTGCTGTTTTAAATGCTGATATTACAGGATTGCTTACATTACATTACATTACAGGGACGGCTTGCACCTGTCACCCCTGGGCTTTTGGATATTGGCAAAGGCTCTTGCTACCCCCATAGTGCCTTTTTTAGGCAAGGCTCAAAAGACAAACCCACCTCTATAGGTATCACAAGGGATAAGAAACTAAGAGTAATGCTACTCAACGCCAGAATTCTAAACCTCAAGATGCACGCACTCGAAACTCTCCTTAGCATGGAGAACATCGATATCTGTGCCGTAACAAAAACCTGGTTCAGAGCTCCTGAAAGCACCCCAGCACTACCAGGTTATACCTCATACCATGCTTTTTGGCCCCAAAACTTGGACCGAACCACAAAAGGAGGGGGAGTATCGATATTCATCAAAGATACTCACACCTCCAGGTTGGTGGCAAAGCACGAAGCATCAGAGACTATCCATGTGCAACTAACAGTGGGTAAAACTGACTTCCAGTTTATAGCCTGCTACAGACCACCCTCCCAAACCCAGGAACCCCACTCGGCCTTCCTGAGAACACTGGAAAATATGAAGGTCTCTCCAAACACCATTATATTGGGAGACTTCAACTACCCAAACATAGACTGGGAGCATTACTCTAGCTCCAACACCCTAGCCCAAAGGTTCCTAGAATTTATAAACTCAAATGCTATGGAACAACTTGTTACCACTCCCACAAGAGGGGAAAACATACTGGACCTGATCATCACCAACATGGGGACTCTATGCTCCAGACCAGAAGTGTATCCCTCACTGGTAAGATCAGACCATAAACTAATCTCACTGGATATTCACATCCCGACTCCACCCCCTGCCCAGAAAACCACAGTGAAAAACTTCTCTAAAGCAAATTTCACACTCCTCAAAACCAAGGTGGAATCCTTCAAAGCCCCCAGGCCTGTGGAAAATACGGCCCAGACCGCAGAATCCTTTATAAACGCATTCTATGAACACCTTCAGGAATGCATGGATCAAAGCCAAGACCCAATCCTCCAAAGGCAGACGTCCTGTCTGGTGGACCCCAGCCATAAACAAACTATACAATAGAAGGAGGAAGCTACTAAATGATAGAGCAAAATCCCAAAAAGGGAAGGCATCACTGATCAGTATTAGCAAAAAACTACGGGCACTCATAAAATTGTCTAAGGCCAGCTTCGAGAGAAAAATTGCACAGGACACTAAGGATAATCACAAGGTTTTCTTTAGTTATGTTAGGAACCTGGGTGGTAATTCCCAGATATGCTCAGAATTAGTCCAAAATGACAAAAAATACACCGAACCCACAGACATTGCCAACATCCTAGCTGACAGGTTCAGCGCAAACTTCTCCCCCCCTCCCCACCAAAAGGGCAAATATCTATCCCAGCAGAGTGCTGCTCCCCTGACATTTCAGATGCTCAGGTAAGAGCCGCCCTCTCCAAAGCAAAAAACACAGCATCAATGGGACCAGACGGTGTCCCGGGCTGCGTCCTACATGAACTCCAAGAAGAGCTAAACCCAAACATAAAACTACTGTTCAATCTCAGCCTTACTACAGGATATGTGCCAAAAGAGTGGCGTACAGCAACAGTGGTCCCTCTCCATAAAGGTGGTGCCTCAACGGATCCTGGAAACTATCGCCCCATAAGCCTGACTAGCTTGGTCTGCAAAGCTATGGAAAGGATCATCATGGACCTCATAAATAAAGATATTGGGGACCTACAGACACTGGATCCTACCCAGTCCGGCTTTGTTAAGGGCAGATCCTGCCTCTTAAACCTGGTTGATTTCTTTGAAACAGTCACCAAGGCCATTGATGAGGGGAAGGTGGTCCACACAGCCTACCTGGACCTCGCAAAAGCCTTCGATACAATACCCCACTTGGGCATTATAGATAAGCTCACCAGCTTAAAAATAAACCCCTATGTCACTAGATGGATTGCAAACTGGCTCAAGGACAGAACCCACATGGTTAGAATTGCTGGAGCCATGTCAGACTCCAAACCAGTTACAAGTGGTGTCCCACAAGGCTCAGTCCTGGGACCTCTCTTGTTCGGTATATATTTCTCGGAAGTACAGGCCAACACGGAAGGACTGTGGCTGACCAAGTTCGCAGATGACTGCAAACTGGGCGCCATAATCGACTCTCCAGCCGACACAAGCATCCTCCAAAAGGGCCTCATAGAAACAGACAACTGGTGCCAGAGCCATGGCCTCAAGCTAAATGCCAAAAGTGTATAGTCATCCCCTTTGGCAAAAACAAAGTGCCCACAAATTACCACATAGGTGGTAATCCATTAAGTACAGAAGAGGTAATTAGGGACCTGGGGACCCAAGTTGATAGCAGTCTCTCATTTGACAACCACGTGGCCAAAGTGGTTAGAAAAACATTTTATATAGCCCACCTAATCATGAAGGGATTCACATCTAGATCAGGGGAGGTCATTGTGCCTCTTTACTCATCCCTCATCAGGCCCATAATTGAGTACAATGCCCCTTTTGGGATGTACCTTACCAGACACCTGCAGCAACTGGAAAGACCCCAAAAGTACCTCACCAAGAGGATCAAAGGGCTCAAACAGATGCCATATGCTGCCCGGTTAAAGAAACTCCAGCTCTATTCAGTGGCATACCGCCTGTTCAGAGGTGATCTGTGCCTGACGTATAAAGCCATGTCCAACCCGGAATTAATGGACATGCTGCACCTCAGAAAATCAAAATCCCATCGAGCTACACGCTCGAGAGACTTGAACCTCAGCACTGAAATAAATAGGACATGCTGGAGGGACAGATTCATAACCCAGAGGCTCCCTTCACTCTGGAATAAAATCCCAGTCCAGGTTAGGCAGAGTCCCTCATTGACTCTCTTCAAGAGGAATCTTGATGAGTGGATGGAAGATCGTAGGTTTACCCCGGGTATCACTTCTGTGTCACTCTTAGACAGAGGCACAGTATACTAACCTCGAAAAAGGGCATAGCAAAATAAATTTAAAATGGGTGGCGAAAGCCAAACACATTCTGGCTAGGCAAATAAATGCCCTAGGGCAGATAGCCTAGTATGAACCTATGAACCTATGAACATGTATGTAAGTACCTGTCTGCTTATTAGTTGATCGTCTTGTCCATATAACAACTTTAAATTCAATTTCCTCATAAAGACACCCACCTATTTCAATTCCTCTGCATCAGAAATAAAAGAAAAAAGCATTACAACTATACAAGAGTAACCCCTTCTTAATGTACATTTATTCCGAATTGCTCTATTAATGTAGGACTAGTGCATCATTATAATCGATTAAAACTCAAGATCAACAATCTCATATGTTGATCCTCACCATATGCTTCAATTTTGGTTAATATTAAACTAAATGAGATAAAAGTGCGTACAGGAATTATTGTTGAATATATCTCAGATGTCTTAAGCCTAGCCAGTGCCATGGATAGAGGGGATACAGAGCCCTAACTATGACAGACGTGACCCAAGTTTGATAAGTGGCTCTGGCATAGATAGATGGGTGCACCAATCCTAAGGGGGCATTCACCTGGTTGCCCCTCATACTCAGTCCATAGAGACATTCGGGGCATTGCCCTTAGTGGTGAAGAAAGGAGGACACTGACTGAGTGGACGTGGAGGTCGGGCAATATGGCAGCACATTTCCACTGCATGCCCACCTACTGGACATTAAGAGGCAAGCATGCTGGTGAATCGGATGCAGAGCATAAAGCAGAAAAAACCCAAGCAGCAATATGACGCTGCACCAGGATGCCTTGATCTCATTAACATCCCAAGCATGGACTGGAGTACGTTTGAGGGAGTAAGGAGAATAGAACAGCCTGGCAGACAAGCAGAGGCACTTGTGGCATCTGCCAGTCAGCTGAGGGGTGCAAAAAAAGTTCATAAGCAATAATTGGCATGAAAAACTGCAATTTTCGACTGGTACAAGTTCAGCAAAATATAATTAACTAAATCTGACGACTGCCCATGGCATTACTATTTCTTACATCTCAGTCAAAAAATCTTTTTCTGGATTTACGTCTCTGTTTTAATGTCAGCTATATCTTTTTTTCAACCCTACCCCCCAGACACAGGCTATTACACAAATAGCCTGAATGTTTTACCTGAGATGTCAAACTGGAAAGGACTAAATGTGTTAGGGTAGATACATGAAGAGGATTCTGCTTAAATTTTCTACCTATGGATGCTTTTATTATTTAAAATTTTATAACCTTTTCTAAGAGTATTTAGTTACTCCATTTGTTGGTGATAACAGGATGCAACAAATCAAGGACAAAGCTCAACAGAATCAGACACAAATCCAGAAATAATCAGACACACTTAAAATATTAGTACTAGCAACTTAAGACATTGATCAGTAGCGTAGCTAGTGTGTAGCGAAAGGGGCACCTGCCATAGGCGCAGAGTGTTGTGGGACACGATCAGCTGATCCAGATCTCTCTTTAATGCAATGCCGGCTTTTAAAAGCCAGTATTGCATCTGTGGTCAAACCTGAGTGCTGTAGCTGTGTGTGTGGTCTAAACATGTAGTAAGCATTTTGCTACAATTTAAAAGTCATTTTTTTTTTTTTTTTTGTTATCTAAAAACTGAGTGATGTGGGGCTCTGTGCAGTCAGGGTATAAAACTATAGTAACTTTTTGCTACATATGTAGCAAGCAGTTTGTTACAGTTTCAAAATAAGAATTTTTTTTAACTGAAACATGAGCACTGTAGTGATCCATGCAGGAAGGGTATAAACTGTGGCAAACAGTTTGCTACAGTTTAAAATTTAAAAAAGAAAGTGCATTTATTTATTTATTACTTAAAAATGTTGAAGGATGGCTGGGATTAGAGCACAGAAACAAGAACTGAATAGCTAGGGCAGGTGGGGGTGGGAGTAGGGCTTGCTGTGCATCTGGGTACTCGGTTAGTGTACCAGTAAAAGGAACGTCTTTTTTTTTTTTTTTTGCTCTTCAATGGAAGAGCTGAGATGGTGGGGTAGACCTAACAGTAATAAGCCTATCACTTACAATGTGGCAACTGACTTTTTACAGTGAATGCCTTTTTTTTCTGTTCTTCACTTGAAGAGCTCTGGGGGTGGGGTGCTAGTTCACAGTACCGGCCCAGAATGCTAGTTGAACCAGCTACACTTCTGACAGAAAAAAGAAGATTTCAATTAATATACATTTTCTGAAATTAAAGAAGTCTATAACTCTAATTATTGTCATTATATGTTCAGTGTAATTCACCACCTTTTCTCCAAAACTCACCGGTTTTAGGAGGGATTAAGAGGAATAGAGCGAAAATTTGAGTTAAACTGTGGGATGTCCCTGAAAAACCAGGGATCATTTGAGAAGTATGTTGGTGATTGTTTTAGATGTAAACCAAGTAGTCTGATGAAGCTGTTCTGCCTTTTCTGTTTTGTGCTCTATGGACTTTGCTGTCCAAGAAAAGCAGCTGATATTCACTTCCAGCCATAGTTTACACTTGTGTTTTTAATTTTTTTTAATGTTGTGTCAGTACAACAGTACAAGCCTTTGGGGATTTTTTTTACTCAGCTGAGTAACTGTGAAAAACTACCAAGAAAAAAACTGAAAACTTTTGTTTACCTAGTATATAAGTCACCTTTACTCCTCATGCAAGAAACCCAGGAATAAGAAATGTGGGTTTCTGCTTAAGAGACACAACTTTATAATAACCAACAGACCGGTTTATGCAAGAATTTCTGGAACTGGTAAAGAGCAGGACAATATGGATGCCTGAATGTTTTACTTGTGTTACTCACTACAAAAGCAGTGCAATACTTCCTGACCTATGCTGTATTTTATTATTTGCTGAAGTAAGCCATTTTATACTGTACACAATAAAAATAGTTGTGTTTTTAACTGAGCACATAAGTACTCTTTCTGAAGGCTTTAGGCAAAATATACATTATAAAGTTTACTGGTGTGTATCACTAACTGGCATGCTTACTGTTCATAAATTTCTGAGTTTATAATCAAGAAATTAGGTGTTATTTGGGGTCAGTAAAATGGTTATAACTGACTGGCATGGACGTAGTCTGAGAATAAAACTGATAGAGACCCCTTCCGGGTGAAACATTCACCAGAAGTCCATGGTGACATGTACACCAGAATGTTGGGAAAATACTCTAAAATGGAGAAACTCTAAAACTCCACAGTTCTAGTAAAGTCCATAAGCTCTATAGCAAATTGTCTGTCTCGTCTTTATTAAAACTTTTAGATGTATTGATGTCTCTTAATTTTGTGGTGAATGGAAAATGTTGCCACCACCAGAAAATTTCCTGTGCATACCCATGGCTAAATTAATTATACGACTGAAATGCATTCTTTATTTCTCTCACTGTTGCAGTTATCAACAATGGAAAGATTCTCAACACTAACCACTTTCGCCTGCAGGTGATTGGCAAAGAATAAGAAGGGGAATGTAATAAGAATCTTGACACTGCTGATGGTGTGGACAGAGGACCAGGAGTCTGCTTCAAAAAATATCTTGTGTGCAATTGATCAAATATTTTCAAAAGTTTGTCTTGAAATGTATCCCTTCTTGCTTTTTGGCAAAGGAAGGAACATTTGAATTTTCTAATATCCTTGGTTCTAGCAAGATAAAAATCTTAGTTATTTATGCACATCCAGAAAATGCAAAATCCATCCCCTATTATTACCAGATTTAGAAAACAACACAGGGAATTGAAATGTTTGGAACAAGGGTACTTCTGTTGCCACCTGCTGCATGAAAGAGGGGTTCACTCTCAGTGGCCCCCTGTCTTTGTTAAATTGCAGAAAGGGCTCCTTACACACCCAAGCCTAGAGGTCTACATTCCTACAGGCAGATGTGATAGCTGCCAAGAACACAGATTTCAGTTTCAAAAAATGTAGGTGTGCTGTAGCTGTTGCCTCAAAATGTGGAAAAGTTAACTTTTCTAAGACAAATTCCAAAATTTACAACCAAAATTGAAGGTGCTCTCTTCCTATGTAGTCTAAGGTGGAGAATGCCCTTCATAAATTGTTTGACAGGCGGCCAGGAGCATGAATGAGGTTCTAGAGGTATAAACAAAACCAAAAACTGAGAAATTACTAATAATCCAGAAGGCAGAATTCGCAAGAAACACACTATTTAAAACACCTTTAAAACTTTATTCCATAAGCGCTTTCGGCTAGAAACTACCAGCCTTCTTCAGACATTAAAAAAAATCATATTACTAACTCTTTTATAGCTCAACCCAACCACATAAATCTTAAAGACATAGTGTTTTAAAGCAACAACATATTAAAATACAATACTTTTGACAATACATTTTTTAAAAACATTTGTATAGTTTATATATAACTATCTTATCAAAAGTTTTTAATTTTAACTCACAAAAAATAGACCCTATATCATTTAACCCTGGTTAAGAAGATGCATTCAACTGTAAAATCTACTACAACTCTCTATGTTCTAAAAAAATACCCCATGGTCCCCCCTGGGGTTTTTTTGCAACTGTTTCAGTATGACAAATTTAAAGCTATGACTTGGGAATTCCTTTAAGTGTTTTACTAGAGCACTAGTCTCTTTATGTGTATGCATATCCCGTTGTTTAAATTTTCGCTCAGTCTTTCCCACATAATATGCAGGACAAGAGCTGCATTTTGCAGCATAAACCACTCCTGTTGTTTGACAAAAAAAAGCCACCAGAAACTATAACTGAACTATTAGGGGAAAGACCAAGATTTGTCTTTAAAACTGACAATTTAAAAAAATCTATTAGTACATCCGATTAAAAGATATGCTGACACTAATAACTTTACGGGGGGAAGTGAAACGTATGGTATGTGTATACTGCAAATACATCAATTTGAACAGTAGTATTGTTGTAGGAGATCCCCCAAGAAGAATTTTTCCAAGTTCTGTGAATTGTGCCACACTTGGTATTGTATATATTGCTGTGTGTGAAACATGTAACTATTTTTATGTGGGAGAAACTACTAGAAATTTACAGAAACGTATTTATGAGCATCTCTACGCAGTTCAGAATGGTGATAACAACAATGCATTGTTCAGACATAACAATGGAATTTGTCAAGGTAATAATTTTAACTTTAAATTTGTTATTTTAGAAAGAACCACAAAAGATGTAAAGGGAGGATTCTGGGAAAATAAAATTGACGAGAGTGAGCTCAGATGGCAATTGAGATTAAATGCAACATCTGACCCTGGGATAAATGACAGTACCTCTATTAAGCCAGTCCACAAGAGAAAAGCTATGTGTGTGTATAAAATGGGGTAATACCCCTTTAAAAACATTTTTAGGTCATCATGTGATCATTGTATTTTAGATATTTAAATGTCTGGTCATTTTAAACTCATGGTTCTGATGAAGTCATGTTTGACGAAAGCACTTAACCAATTGTTTTATTTTTGTGTTGAATAAACCTGTTTTTACCTTTGGGACTTTGAGCCTTATTGGTCACACCACCTGTGGATTTTGCTATTGCAGTTTAGTTTTTTATCCTTTGGTAGCATGCTTTAGTTTTCAATTATTTTATATGCTCTACTAATTATTCCTTTTTTAATGGCAACTTCTGTTCTAGATTCTATTAAAACTCTACCAGTGCTAGTCTTTCATTTAGAACCCCCCTATTTCTTTCTCTTTGCCTATACTTAAGATACCAATCCATGATAGGGGAGGCAATCTTTAACCTGCAATCCAAATAAATTCTTGTAATTTTCCCATTCTGTTATCTCTCCCTCTCTAGTTATTTGTTCCCAACAGCTTTGTTCCTTTGCCAGTTTTCTCCAATAAATTCCAGCCCCCTCTTGCCTATTGTCTGTATCCCTAACTGCAGTCATCCCTATCAGCAAAATTTCCTTTCTCCATTCCCATGTTGGTTTTGTTCTTAGAATACTTTCTGCTATTTTATGGATATAATATTCTGTATGATTACTTTTATTCTCCTTAAAGGCCCTGCTTCCAAAATCCCAGTTTCTCCTTGTTTCTTGAGCTTCCCCATTGTTTCATCATCATCCCTTTGCACTTTGAATTACAGTTTTCTGCTTGTGCTATACATAGGAGTCGTAACTGTGTAGCTCTGAAATACCCCTTCAAATTGGGTGATCTGAATCCACCTTGTTCTACTGGAAGGAACAGCTTATCCCACTTGACTCTTGCCATCTTCCCCACCCAGATGAAGTCTTTCATCTCTTTATTAATTGCTACCTACAACTTCTCCCCTGGTTGATAAAAATATGCCTGACCTGTGTATAAGCCTAAAGGGACTAAAAACATTTTAACTGCTTGTATCTTACTATTTATATTCATATAGCAAAGCTTCCATTTTCTCAGTTTTTATATTATCTTTTGTATAGTCTCTTCCCATATATCCTTAGCTGCCACACTAGAATAATTTTTAATCCATACTCCTAAATACTTCATTTTATCAAGTCCCCATAAATATGGGTATTCCTGAACCAGTTCATGTGTGAGTACATAATTTACTGATATTGCCTTGGTTTTAGCTTCATTAATTTTGTATCTTGAAAAGATCTGAAACTGTCTCAAAATATTCCACAACACTGTAATGTCTTTTTCTGGATTTATCAGGTATAAAATAATATCATCTGCAAATAAAGCCAGCTTTTCTTGACTACCACACCAATTATATCCTTGAATTTGAGTCCCTTATTTTCTCTGCCAAAGGTTCTAAATATAATGCAAATAATAAAGGGAAGAGAGGAGACCTGCTGGTTCCTCTGCTCAAGCAGAAATTATCAGAGAGGAACCCATCCACTTTAATTTTTGCCTCCAATCCCGCATATTTTCTCCTAATCAACCTTATAAGTTTTTCAGGAAATACAAATGCTTCCAATGCCCTGCTCATAAAGTCGCAGCTTACTCTGTCACATGCTTCCTCTGCATTAAGACCCACCAACAACAATGATATTTTTTTACATTCTGCTTCCCTCTGGATCATCAGTGTTCTGCTAATGTTGTCAAATATTTGCCTCCCATCCACAAAACCACATTGATCCATATCTATCAATTATTCTTTTTAGCTATTATAGACATGAACACTTTATAATCATGGTTTAGTATTGAAATGGGTATGAAGCTGGAAATGAAGGACCTTTACCCGCTTTAGGTATTACAGCTACCACTGCTTTCTTCCAGGATGGTGGTACTCCTCTTCCTCTTAAGATACTATTAAACAAAACCTTCCAGATCTTTATCAGTTTTTTTTCTCTTAGTTTTCAAACTTCCACAGGAATATCATCTATTCCTGGGGACGTTCCTGTACATTGCTTATACATCACAATTTTTATTTCATCTCCTCCTATCCTAACCGTTAGTAATTGAGCCTCCTCTACCTCTAGCCTTGGCAAATTTGATTCTTCCATGAACATTTTCATTTGTATCTTTTCTTGATTTTCACATTTTTTCTGCTTTATAGAGACTCTCATAGAATTTCCGAAATATTTCTAATACCTCTACAGATCTCTTGTTAACTTCCTTGTTATAGGCTCCCCAAGTCTGGCGACATCCCTTTCTACTTTCTGTTCACAGAGTCATTGTGCTAAAAGTTTTTGGCTCTAGTGTTATCAAAAAACAGTTGCTTAACAGCAATCTTTCTAAGTTCATACATATTATCGAGGTAATCCCTTATTTTCTGCCTAGCATTCTGCAGTTGATCCTCTTCTTGGTCTGTGATCCCCTATTGTGCAATACTTTAACATTTGTCAGTCCCTCTTAATTCTTGTTACTTCTTAACCATAGCTCCCTTTATTTTATTTCCACCCTGTTTTTAAACTCAACCTTAGTTTTATCCCACTCCCTAACTATATTTCAGAAGAAATTTCTAGCTCCTGAATAATCTGCACTACTCATTCCTTAAATTTCTCTTTTAACAGATAAGTGGGAAATTGCTAATGTCTCATTTTTATTTCATTACCCTGTGCTTTTATTTTAGCTATTATTGTTACATTATCTTAAACAGTTATCGGGTGCGTACCAAGACCTTCAATTAAATGTCCATGTTCCTGTGAAATGTAAATTCTGTCTAGCCAAGCAGTTTTTATATCTTGGGGAATAATATGTAAATTCACTCCAAACTCCTATTACTGAATTCACATCTTCCATGCCAAATATTTTCATAAATTTCTTCAAAAATCTACCCTCCTTTGTTATATTTTCCATTCTGGGCCCCCACAGACACATCTTTACTGCTGCAAATCAAATTCCAGTCCCATCTATAAGTAATATTCCTTGCTGATTATTTCTCCTAGAAGTTTCTTAAACTTCATTATAGCAGTTTTAGGTGGAATGTAAACACATGCCAGTTTAATCCTCCTCCTTTGCCAGTAGCCCCTTAACACAACAAATCTGCCATTATTATTTTTTATCATCTTCTATCGCTATTGGAGCTCCTCTTGCAATTAATATAAGTACTCATCTTTTCCTTTGTCCCAGGAATTCAGCTGAATAACCATCTTGAATACCTTTCATTATCAAATTCACATGTTCGGGTCTTTCTAAGTGTGTCTCCTGTAACATAGCTATTTGCACTCTACAATTTTTAATATAGTTCACTACTCTTTCTTCCTTGTTTTTATCTGTGAGGCCATTTAGATTTAAAGACTTTAAAGAAAGCATCACTGTATTAAAAGTTATTAATCCCACTGTTTATATATAACACCTTTTTTGTTAAATGTCTAGTTCCAGCTTTTGTGTTACATGTATAGACTGCTTGGCAGGTTGAACCTTTATACAGTTGTTTCTTGTCATATCCATTTGAGCCTATGTAACATCTTATAAAACTTTTTGTTTTACTGAAAGCCCTCAAACAAACAAACAAAAACAAAAAAAAAAAAACAAACTCACCCCCAATACCCCTTAAAACCTATTAACTTAATGCTAACACACAAAACTAGGTACACCTTCAAATATTGAAGTTTTAGCCTCCTAATATGAACAAAAGTCCCAAACTGACAGATACACCCACAGACTTGAATTAACCTAAAATAAAGGTTATCCATGCTGAGACGCATGATGCAGCCTGTGCTTCTACTAAGTGCTGATTGGTTTTGTGTTATCTTTATAGCTCTCCCAGCATAGGAAAACTCTGCATTTTTTCAGAGAACATTAACTACCTTGGGAAAGCCCCTGAATGCTTTCAGAGAACATTATCCACCTTGGGAAAACCCCTGAATCTTTTCAGAGAGCATTATCTCTTAGCCAATTTCTCTTTTCTTTTTTTTTCCCCGAGCCACTCACTCTCTGGGCTGTAGCCAGTTTCTCTTTATCAGATTGTCTCCATGGAGACATGAGAACCAGGCAGGCAGTTTCTCTATCAGATTGTTTCCAAGGAAACATGAAGACCAGCTGCAGAATTGTTACTCAGCATACATGTATATGCTAGAAAAAAAGCCTCATAATATTCAGTGTTCTTATTCATTTACTTGCTCTCTCTTTACTAAATCAGTCTAAGGTCTTTAATCCAGTCTTCCCCCATGCAAGAATGAGAAAAAAATATGGTAATTTTTCTTTTATCATGGCTTTTAACCAATGCTTTTTTTTCATTGCAGTGCCTACATTTCTTAAAACTGAAGAAGGGAGAAGGAAAAAAAACATCAGCACCTCTTTACAATCCCATTACATTTACAAATAACTGAAAAAACTTTACTTTATAGCATGTAAAGAAAGCCACATGCCACAAAATTTGTACTATTTAAGAAAAAAATCTTTACTTACAGTTAGCTTTCTCTCTCCTCTCTCTCCCAAAGAACTTTTCTGAACATTAATGACAAGAAGTAGGGCATATGCTTTAGAGTCCCCACAACAACAAAGTCTGAATGTTCAATATTTCCAGATGTTTTTGTTCTGTCATGTTTCACAAACTATTACTTAATAATCCCATATTAAGTTACTGGTCTGTTCATCTCCGAACTCCTGTCTCTTGCTTCATATATAACGTACTCTTGATTCTTCTAGTCAACTCTTGTGCTCCCTTCTTTTTTCCTAACATTTTCTGTTGAAAAATCTGAAAAGGTTTCACAGGTACAGTCCAAAAGAATAAGAAGCAGAATCTCCTTCTGTTTCACAGCTTACTTTTTTGTTGGACAAATGTTTGTATTTCCTCCTTAGCATGTACTTCATCAAAAAATGATTTTGTCCCTCCAGGGAAGAATACCTTGAAGACAGTTGGGTATAGCAGTTTGAATCTGACACCTGCATCTCAACATTCACTGAATAGTGGAATACATTTGCTCCTCTTCATTCTGGTGTACAATGACTAATCTTTCCCCACAAACACTCTGCTGTCTCCCACTTTTATACTTTGTCCTTCTGCCACAGTTTTGTCAGAAAGAGCTCCTTCAGCTGGTACGATTGCATCTTTATTATTAAAGGTCTAGGTTGCTTTCTTATAGCCAGGTTTGGAGCATACACATGATGTGCCCTTTCAACTAACAACTCCTGCTGTGGAATACCAATCCAGTTGCTTATTTGTGCTTTCATAAAATTAATGCAGTCTGTTCCTTCTAGCTTCCTTGTTATAGCTCAAAATCTCAGGTCTTCCCTATGTACTCTGTTCTCTAATATTTTTTTGAAACATCTCTTCCCGAGCAGTCTCATATTCAGCCAGCCTTTTCTTCATTTCGACCTATGATTTTTGCAGATTTACATTATCTCATCTGAATATCTGTTTGAAGCTTCTTCCATTTTTTCTGGCCTTTTGTTGTTTGTATTGATATACTCTATCAGTGTTTTTTTTTTTAACCAGGTCTGTATGCAGCTGTCTTATATCTTCCTGTAGGTTACTGGAAGTCATGTCTAAAGGCTAAATTGCTTTTTGTTGAACAGCTGCAGATCTTTCTCCAATCAGTGTTTCCTCCTCACTTTTTGTAGCTGATTTTTTCCAGGTCTTCTGTATTTCTTTATTTCTGGCATCCAAGCAGTGCACTTACTAGCCAGTTACTGAAATTTACACAAGTCTACTGGCCTTCTCTGCTGAGTTTCAGTTTTCACATTGGGAGAGCTAGAAATAAGCTGTTACTCAATGTGCAGCCATCTTGGAAGGCATCCCCTACTCCTCTTGACCCTTGAGTAATTGCACGTTTATATCCTGAGCCACTATTTCCACATGCATAATTAGGTGTTTTACTGGTTCTTCTTGATCCTGCGTTTTTGATAGCAACAGAAACTGAAGTTTGTAACTCCCTGAAATAATCCCTATGACCGATTTGTCTTATTTTATGTTTAGAGGGTCAGTCTTTTCTTGTCTTTTGGTTGGGAGACATACTTAGGGAGTGGATTTTAGGATTAGAAGAGAAAGAGACAAGAATGATGGATTCACAGTTGCTCCCAAGGGGGCTTGGGACCTGAGGACCCACATACCTCCCTTTATCTTTCAGCTGCTATCCTCTCTTTTGAACATCCATTTTACCTTTCAGCACCTGCTTTTTGCTTGGCCTCTGGCAATACAGCCACTGCTTTATGGGATAGTTCCCAGTGTATTTGGGAACTGGGAACTGGAGGGTGATACATTTCACAGACTCCACACTTCTCCATTTCTCTCCCAGTCTTTTAAATGCATCAAGAGAGTGTGGTCTAAAAAGCAAATCATACCTCTTATTCTCTTAGTCCAAAATTCTGGACATAAACAGAAATACAGAAGCAGAAAGAGGACTAAAATCAGGGTCAGATTTCAAAGATTGTTCTTATAAACTCAAAAAACTGCTAGAATCATTATCATCAGCAGCCCCCTTTTCCCCATTTTTATACATGGGTTTGGGGTATCGAGTTAACTGTTGCCAACTCTCTCGATTTAATGCCACACTCCTGCCTTCTTCAACACTCATCCCTGACTGTCGCAGATCTTCATTCATACAATCCATCCACCTCTTGCTGGACGTCCTCGCTTCCTCTTACCTTCTTCCTGTCTGTCCCAAATCTTCCACACCAGATTGTCTTCTGCTTTTCTACACATGTGCCCAAACCACAGTAATCTGTTTTCTTTGATCTTTTCTGCAATTGGAGCTACTTTGGCTTCCGCTCTTATGTCATCATTTCTTCATCTGTCCCACAGTGTGCATCCTACACCCTTTCTCAGGCACTTCATTTCCATCACTTCTAGCTTTTTCAACTGTTCTGCCTTTACTGCCCAGGTTTCTGTACCATACAGTAGTAATGGTCACACCACTGTCTTGTACTTACTTTTCAGCTTCTTTGGCATTCTTCTGTCATAGACTACACCTGATACTCTATCCCAGTTGGCTGCAGTCCCTCTGATTCTAGCTTTGACCTCTTCATTCAGACTACCTTTCTCCTCAAGTACCCCTCTCAGATATTTGAAGCTGTTTACCTGTTCCACTATCTTCCCTTCTATCTCTATTCTCATCTTCTTTTGATTTCTCCAATTTGCTGCCATTACCACCATCTTATCTGTGCTTAGTTTCATCTGTGTCATTCATCAGGGAAGGAGAAAAAACTGCTGAAATGACATGTTTTTATTAGTATGCAATTTGAAGGATGTGAAGTTTGAAATTCAAATGTCTGCCATCATTTAATTACTTGAGTCTTCAATGATATGTCTGACAACCACACATTTTATGATGAGCACACCAAAAACATGAGAAAAAATCCAGACATTCAGCAAAACTATGGATAGTTGAGAGGTATGAAACAAATCCTTATCCAAGGATGGACTGAGGAGTTGTGCCTTGACATCCTCAGAAGGGAATTGGTTCCTCAGCCAGGAATGCTTTCTAATGACAGATTAGAAGATAGCCACAACTTTTAAGCTGTAATCCCAATAGGTCTGAATGACTACCATTTGAAATACTTCCTCATAAGACAAACAGTACTTCCAAATGAAATATCCTCTTGTAAAAACCCAGGGGGCACAATGTTGTCATCTGTGTCATTCATCAGGGAAAGAGAAAAGATGTGATTTATAATCCAGTTCATTCTCTTCCTCAGAATCGTAAGAATCCAAGTCTCTCAGAGTTTAAAGATGGCAGCACATGGTTCAACAACTTAACTTCAGCTCTCCCAGTGTGAAAATAGAAACTAAGAAAAAGGAGTGCCATTGAACCTGTTTTGGGGAAAAACGCAGTTACTGGCTAATAAGTACAAGATGCCTGCCAAGACGAAATTTAGAAAACCTGAAGGAAAATCAGCCAGAAAAGGTGAAGAGAAAAGACTGTCTGGGAAGGATTCTGTAGCTTAACAGCAAAAAGCAGTTTAAGCAATGGCTTCCCATAATTTAGTGGAAAAAGTTAATCAAATGCACTAAATAGCTGATTAAAATAAATGAAATAGCAAAGAAACATATCAATTCAAATAAACTTCTGGAAAAACATAGAAGAAGGTTTAACTAACTGTTCAGATGAACTGATAAAACTGCAAGAATCAGAAGTTGAAATGAAGAAAAGGCTGGCTTCTCAAGAAGAGTGTATGACTTAACAAGAACTGTTCCAAAAATGAACAGTTAGAAGCCAGAGGGAGTGCAGAGAAAAACTGAGACTTTTTTGCTGTATCAGAGAAACTGGAAATAATTGAATGTATTAACTTTTTGAAAGCACAAATAAGCAACTAGACTAGTGTTCCAGAGCAAGATTTGTTAATTGAAAGGACATATCCTGCCCCAAACCTAGCCATGAAAAAGCAGCCAAGACCTATACTAGTAACAATGCAATTATACCAGCAGAAAGAGTTGATCATGACAAAACTGTGGCAGAAGGGCAAATTATTAAAAACTCGAGCTAGCAGAGTGTTTATATAAAAATGATTGTTTATTGTACACCAGACACAAGAGAAGCAAATGTATCTCAGCAATCAGGGAATGTTGAGAGGCTGGTGTGTGATTCATGTTGCTCTATCTATATGTATTTTTTCCCAGGAGGATCAAATTCATTTTTGATGCAGAACAGGCTAAGCAGGAAATACAGTTTATCTAACAAAAAGTGTGCCAACAAGCAGAAAGGGACTTGCTTCTCAAGCTCATACAGAGATTTGCCAGTGAAACCTTTTTTCAATGTTCCAAAGGAAAATACTTTTGAGACAGAAAAAAAACATAGGAGATGACTAGAAAACTTGGGAATTTACATATCATCCACCAAGGAGTACCTTGGACTTGAACTCAGAGTCTGGCGTTGGGAGATGGACATGAACAGGAAAAAGACCAACAACACTGAATTGCGAATAAATGGAAGACTACAAAGCATCAATCACATTTGTGACATATGGCTTTGCAAGAAAAAGAGGATGAAAGAATGGACTTTTTCTGACTTTGTTAAACCTGTGGGTGGACTGTAAAGCATATACTTTATGTCATTAATGTTTAAAAGGGAACAACAAAATAACTGTAAGAAAAAAAATGTTCTTACTAGTATTTGCAAAACATTTAACAATATAAACTGTATTATGTAGTGTTATCGGGCATTTTAAATATGGGAGGGGAGTCTTTTCAGTCACTGCTGTGTGTGTTAAATATATTAAAGTAAACAAGTGCTTTTTTAGTTGTAAGAAATATAGGCCTTATGGTATAACAAGAGAAAAAAGGTTGGACAAAAGCAAGTTTAATGTTAATATGTTGTGATCTATGGCTACTGGGGTGGGTGGTGTGTAAAAGTGCACTGATTATATTATATATAGATTTAAGATATTTTCTCTTATTTTTACAAGTATGAATGTCTAGATTAATGCCACTGGCTTCAGCTATAGGCAAGCTTTTTTAGGCTTTAAAAATTAGAATGATGAAAGCCATGAAAAATGCTAACTTTATTACATCTAGAAATATATTAACTTGTTTTTTTTCCTTAGTGGGAGTCAAGAAGCTGCAGTTGAAGGCAGCTGTTTATTCTGTTCTGAGATAAATTTACAAAGATTTGTTACTGAGTGCTTTCACATGGAGATGAATTGTCTGCAGGAGCAAGAAATTAATCTTGAGAGTCCAGAGCACTCTTTGCTGAGGGAAATGCAACACTTAAAGGACCACTACGGGCAAATGATGAAAAAAACATATATTTTTATCTTGCCATGATTTACTACACCTCCCAAAGTTGCCTTCAGCAAAATAAGTACTCATTCCTAATTTTATTTTGTTTTTACTCTTGTCTGCCCTCATGGGGGCAGACATGGTGATTCCGTTGGAAAGCTAAATCTGTCCTATAATGCAGACTGTGAGGACAAATAGCCCTACCATTTGTTGTCAGACTAGACTTCCATTCACTTACAATGGAACTCCTGAAAAAACTGCCAAGTTTGAGAGTCTGCAGCTCATGTGTCATTGACTGGTATGTGCTGAGTTTTACAAATGTTGTTCCTACTGATGTACTACACACTCACTGAAAGAAACTTGCAAAAGTGTCAACAAATTACTGAGATAAAAAAGACTTTTCACAAGGGGCAGTTTTGCAAGTTTCAGTTCCTGGCCAGGTTACTCCTCCCATCTCCACTCCTTCAGTGGGCTACAGTCTCATATTTCCAGCTTTGCTAGATTCAACTATTTAGCCAGCTTTGCATGACAATAGAAATACAAAAATAACCTGGTGTGCCACTAAAACTGTTCCCTTGTATGTCTCTTCACTTCTGAATAGCAATTCCCAAGAATAAAAAAAAAAAAGCAAACTCATCAGTCCAGAGTTTAGGCTAGTCTATCCATTTTTTAAAATGTGCACAGTAAAATATTCAACTTGCAATGCATTTTGGCTGCTGACATGGTTATCTTTACATAGTTATTCTCTTATAGTATAACCTGAACTTACGGTATTTAATGATAAATTTTACAACAATTATCAGTTTCTTAACAATGACCTTCCAAGCCTCTGATGTGACCTAGTACTTTCTTACTATTGCTTTATGTAGTTTGTCTTAGTTGTATATTTGTAGTGTGTTTCTCATCCTCTCAGCAACAGACTCCTGGAGAAGCATATACTTGTATAGAAAGAGTACCAGCAGCTGTAGCAGTGATACCACACTCCAAAACAATGCACTCAAACATAGTACTGACAAACACAAGGGAATGTATATGTCTGAATCAAGCAGTGATGAAATTGCTAAGGACTTCACTGAGCAAAATTTTACTCTTAATTTCTCCATTTCATAATGCATAACATTCGCACCACACTTACAAAGGCACATCTCTACCTTCCACAAACACAGCAACCCACACCCACACAACTGCTACGGTTTCTCCCTTCAGTTATTGCAAGCCAAGAACAACACTATTTAATAAGAATACCTACCAGACAAGTCTGCATAGCGTACTTGGTCTACCTGCATCATTGCAGCTCGCCCCCCCCCCCCCCCAGCAACTGCAACATTGCCAGATAAAACCACTGCAATGGTCCGGTTTCCCCCTACCATTATTGCAAGCCAAGAATAACACTTTTTAATAAGGATACCTACCAGACAAGTCTGCATAGCACACTTGGTCTACCTGCATCATCGCAGCTCGGGTCTCCCCCCAGCAACTGCAACATTGCAAGATAAAACCACTGCTATGGTCCGGTTTCTTCCTACAGTTATTGCAAGCCAAGAATAGCACTTTTTAATAAAGATACTTACCAGACAAGTTTGCATAGCGCATCATCGCAGCTTGGGTCCCCCCCCCCCTAGCAACTGCAACATTGTCAGATAAAACCACTGCTACGGTCTGGTTTCTCCCTACAGTTATTGCAAGCCAAGAATAACACTTTTTAATAAGGATACCTACCAGACAAGTCTGCATAGGTGGCTGGATATTTACAGTTCTTGTTATTAGCAGATGTGGTCCTTAACAGTTATGTTTTAAACATTGTGACTGGCTATTTACATTTCCTTTTACAGCACATTTGTTACTTTTACTAATTATTTTTTAAACATTGTTTTGGCCGGCATGCACACCTGCAAGGCCCCCCCCCAGGCAACTATAGCTTTGTCTGTTGTCACTGGGTGTCATAACTTAACAATATACTTGCTGTATCTTGTCCCAAATAGATCTGCCTCCACACTGAATACTTGCAAAGTAAGGCAAGTACCATTTACTTGGTGGATTTTGTCCCCAGATAGATTTACCTTCCTTTGTATTACTTGCACACCAAGGCCTTAAAGTACTGTTTCTGCAACTAACTGCTTACACTCCTAATTTCCTGCTTCGACCTCTTCCTTGCTTACACTTACATTACAGCTCCAAGGCTTCCACTTCTTATGCTGATTACTTTCCTTTGCAGTCTTCTGTGAGGGGGCGGGACAGATCTCTACCGGCTTTTTCTGGTTATACCTTCCCCCATTTTGTATCTCCCTCCTCTAACTTTCTCCTCCCCCATGCACATTAACTAGTCTATATTAGTGGGTCTCCTTGAGCGGCGCCCTTTTGAAAGTTATCTTTTTGCCTGCTTGTGGTGAGGAAGCTTCCCCAGACCTTTTTCAGTGCGACTGCATCAGTATAAGTAAATTAAACTAGTACAATACAGCCAAACAGACACATTTGGTGTAAACAGAAACAAGTGGAATGATACATTTGGTGTACAAAGAAAAGAAACAAGTAAGCCCATTGATATAATTGGAGTTAGTGTTAGCCCCGCTGTGCTCGGGCTCACTCACTCCCCTCCCTGCTTCCTATTCCCACCCGCCCCCACTAGTGCTACATTTCAACTGAATTTAGCCACGTCCATCATGCTAACCACCAATCTCTAAATCTGCCCCACCCCTGTACCCATTTCCTTCTCTTCCACTATTCCATATCCTGTAAAGCACAGTCTTCCATCTAACTACCTTACAATCACAAACAACACCTCTCATCATCCACCACACCCTTGGTGTGCAAGTAATACAAAGGAAGGTAAATCTATCTGGGGACAAAATACACCAAGTAAATGGTACTTGCCTTACTTTACAAGTATTCAGTGTGGAGGCAGATCTATTTGGGACAAGATACAGCAAGTATATTGTTAAGTTATGCCACCCAGTGGCAATAGACAAAGCTATAGTTGCCTGGAGGGGGGCCTTGCAGGTGTGCATGCCGGCCAAAACAATGTTTAAAAAATAACTAGTAAAAGTAACAAATGTGCTGTAAAAGGAAATGTAAATACCCAGTCACAATGGTTAAAACATAACTGTTTAAGGACCACATCTGCTAATAACAAGAACTGTAAATATCCAGTCACCTATGCAGAATTGTCTGGTAGGTATCCTTATTAAAAAGTGATGTTCTTCGTGGTTCACTGTTACAGTCATTACTGTAGGGTTCTTCCTGCTGGCAGCAGCCCTAGATCGGCCAGAGTCCCAAAGTCGGGTCCGACGTTGGCTGAAGTCGCTCCTGCCCTAACGTCAGTGTGCCAGGGGTATAAAGACCTCAGCCGACGCCATTTTCCCCAGTCTTTCTTGCCGTGCGGTGCCCATTGCAAAGCAGTTCGCAAGTGCAGGTCGGCCAACTCCTGTTTGTTTTTGGTGGCTTTTGAATTGAAGACTTCTTCTTTTGAGCTAAGTACCCCATTGGGGGAAACCTTTTTCTTGCTCCAGTCCGATGTCAGAAAAAGTTAATAACTGTATTTCTTGTGAGAAGCAAATACCTCATAAGGATTTTCACTCTTACTGTATACCTTGCTTAGGTCCTGACCACGACGTAGCTAATTGTAGGTTTTGTGCTAAGTTTAATCAATGCCTTCCATTATTTTGGAAAAAGATTTAATTACAATATGTTGTTGGATTCCTATCCGGCTACTGCAGTGTATAAGAGGCGTAAGGATAAAGACAGGCCTCCGAGGTCCAAAGTGGACGACTTTATTCAACCAAAGCCAGTTGCCGGTTCGGCTGTCGTCAGTGAGGCACTTTCGCAGCCCCTGTCGTCCGCCACTTCTGAACCGGTTGCCTGTACAGACTCCCGTGAGGAGCAGATGGGGCCTTCAGACTTTTCAAGGATTGGACTTCTGGATATTGCTCCCTCAGATGGGTCCGGAGCTGCTGTGCAGGCACCGGCTTCTGAGGGAGTTTTTAGGCCTACACAGCTTCATGTACAGATGACTCCAGTTTTGCAGTCAAGGACAAAGGCAAAGACTAAGGCTTCGGCAAAGACAAAGCAGCGTGCACAGGCACCTTCTGTTCAGGGCCCTAGACCTCAAAGACAGATGCTTAGAATGTCTGAAGACCTGTTAACTATGATCAGGGGTTCTCATCCCCCTCCTGACAAGAGACCTAGGCTAGAGCCAGATTATGATTCCTCAGATCAAGTTTCGATTTCTTCTGCTTCTTCTTCTTCTGAGCAAGATTATTCCTTCCCTCCTTATGAGGATTCTGATGCTGAAGAATCCCTTCCTTCGGCCTCTCCTCCTGAGGATTATTCATTTGGGGAAACCTTGCATGACATGACAGAGCATTTTCACTGGGAAGGGCAGGAATACTCTGAATCCAAGAAAAGGCTTAGGGATTTTCTTCTGCTTCCACAGCATAGACCCCTGGCTTTTCCCGCTGTATTGGACATTGTGGATGATGTTTTTACAGAGGCGTCTCTCTCTCCTGATTCTTTTCCTCCTGCTCCTGTCAAACCGGATAGGTATTATAGGGTTCCAGATTCCCACAAATATCTTTTTAAGAATCCTTCAGCTGATCCAGAAACTATTTCTCAGGGCCCTAAGGGTGTTAAAGCGGCCTCTGCTAAGAATCCTATTCCCTCTGACCGAGAGTCCAGAGCCTTGGAAAAATGGGGCAAAAAAGTTTATACTTCTGCTACATTGTCTATTAGAGCTCTGAATTGTCAATTTCATATGTTAAAATATCAGCAATACCTTTTGTCTGTGTTAAAGCAAAAGATGTCTGATGTTTCTGGTGGTGCAGACAATAAGGAATTACAGGATTTATTGCATGCTATTGAGCAGGTGGGTAAACATACCCTGCACTGTGGTTTTGATTCTTTGGAGGCTTCTTGCAGGGCTGCAGCAACTGGCGCAGTCATTAGAAGGCACACTTGGTTAAAGGAGCAAAGTCTGCCTGAGCAGGTTAAAGCAAAGCTTTTAGATGCCCCTTTGCAACACAATGTTTTGTTTGGGGCCAAAGCTGAGGAAGTATTGAGGAAAATGGAAGACAAAGCCAAATCTATGCAGACGGTTAAAGATTTTCTACAGGTACAACACTTAGATTTAGCAGGAATTGGCCAGCTAAATCTTGGTCCTTTCCGAGCTCGGACAGACCTCAGATGGGCAGATACAGGCGTTCCAGAGGTAGGGGTCAGGCACAGCCCCCTTTCAGAAATAAGCAGTGGAATGCCCCCTCTCCCAAGGGAGGGGAAGATAGGCCACAACCTTACAGGAAACAGTCATTATGATTCTCCCTTACTAGCTCCAGGGGCATCCCTCCTGGATGCGCCTTTGGGAGGAAAAAATCTCTCTTTGTTATCAAAACTGGAGCCGCATAACCCAAGACAAATGGGTTCTGGACATAGTTTCAAGGGGTTACAGGTTTCATTTCCATACCTTGCCAAGATCAAACGGATGGCCAGATCTGCCAAAGCATCAATGGGCAGAGGCACAACGGCAAGTTCGGTCCCTCATGGATATGAGGGCCATAGGTTTGGTACCAGATTCAGAAATGGAGCAATGGTTTTATTCAAGACTTTTCCTGATTCCCAGGAAGGAAAATGCATGGAGACCAATCCTGGACTTTTCCGTATTGAGCACCTTCCAAGAAATTCCAAAATTCAAGATGCTCACTGCAGCAGCTGCTGCCTATGCTGAGCAAGAACGCTTGGATGGTGACTTTGGACTTGAAGGAGGCTTACCTGCATATTCCCGTACGGCAAGTGTGCAGAAGGTACCTGAGATTCAAAGCGGGCTTGAGGCATTACCAGTTCTCTGTGCTGCCCTTTGGCTTATCTACTGCGCCCAGGGTCTTTACAAAGTGCCTGGCACCAGTAATGGCATTTTGCAGACAGAAGGGAATTCAAATATACCCTTATCTGGACGATTGTCTCATTCAAGCGGACGACAAGGAGACTTTACTTCAGCATCTAACATTTGTGCAGCATCTTTTCTTGTGCCTAGGGTTCACAGTGAACCTAAAGAAATCAAACCTGGTGCCCACACAGCAAATTACTTTCCTGGGTGTGCTTCTGAGCACTACAACCCAGATGGCTTATTTGACACCAGACAAAAAAGTGTAACTGGCTTCTTATTTCAAAAATCTGGCTTTAATGAGTCAGCTGTCTGCAAGAAAAGTTCTGCAGGCTCTGGGTTACATGGCATCCTGCCTTCTGTTAATACCATATGTAAGGCTGCATATGTGGAAGATACAGTGGTACCTCAAGAGAGTATGGTCTCAGCATTGCCACAGTCTGGAAACAGTGATCGTAATTTTGCCTTGTCTCCAGCAGGAGTTTCTTTGGTGGGCCGAGGCCTGTCTCCAAAACAAGGGGATGCCTTTCTGTCCCATTCCAGCCAATCAAGTCATAACGACGGATGCTTCGGATCATGCATGAGGAGCCTACATGGAAGGGAACTGTCTTCAGGGTGCCTGGACAGAGGACCAAATGCATCTGCACATAAATTTGAAGGAGATGCTAGCTGTACAGAATGCCCTGACAGCCTTCAAAGATCTTATTCTACCGGGGCAATTACTGATTAAGACGGACAACACTACGGTGATGTGGTACATAAACAAGCAGGGAGGCTCTCATTCTTACCCCCTGTGCAGTTTGGCCATGGCTCTGTGGAACACAGCACTAGCCAACAAGGTGGACTTACTAGCTCAATTCCTGCCAGGAAAGGACAACACTCTGGTGGACAGTCTAAGCAGAACTCTTTTGGATCCACACGAATGGATGTTGGATGTTCGGATATTCAGGATGATAATGGAGGCGTGGGGGTGCCTGGACATAGATCTTTTTGCATCTCCCCAAAACCATCAACTTCAAACGTTCTGCACGAGGACCTACCACAAGCTAGCATGGAAAGTGGATGCTCTTTCATTCAGTTGGAAGCACCTCTCAGTATATGCTTTTCCTCCTTGGTCTCTTCTTCCTCGGATACTTCTGAAAATCAAACAGGACAGACTGCGAATGATTTTACTGGCTCCCAACTGGCCTCGGCAATTCTGGTATTCCTCCCTGATGAACCTGGCTCAGGGTCCACCCTGGATTTTGCCACATCTTCCACATCTACTGTCTCAACGAGACGGTCAGATCCTGCACAGCCATGTCAAAACTCTGAATCTAGCAGCCTGGCGGATCCAGGGTCTTTAAACAGTTCTACTTTTACCAAACAGGTACTGGACGTAATTCTTGAAGCTAGACGGCCCAGCACCAGGAAATCTTATGCAGGTAAATGGAAAAGATTTTGCTCCTGGACTCAGGCCCAGGGTTTTGATTCTGCAGTTCCAAACATTCCTCTGATTTTACAATACCTAACAGAGATGTTACATAAGGGCCTATCTTTTTCATCTATCAAAATTCATGCTTCTGCTATTTCTGCACATTACAATATGGATCCCCAATCTTTTCTCATCCGTTACTTAAGCAATATATGAGAGGGGCGAAGAATATAAGGCCTCCTTTAAGAGCACCAGTTCCCACTTGGGATCTCAACTTTGTTTTGGAAAAGTTAACTTAATCTCCTTTTGAACCTGCAGCTTCCACAGATTTAAAGTTTTTATCATGGAAAACTGCTTTTCTTTTAGCCATTACCTCTGCCAGAAGAATTTCGGAATTGCAAGCTTTCATGGCTGTAGAATCCTTTATTATTTTTCATCAGGACAGGGTGTCCCTGAGGACTAATCCCACCTTTATGCCTAAGGTGGTTTTGAAAGTAGCCTTGAATCAGACTATTCATTTGCCTACCTTTTATCCTAATCCTCAAAGTGAAGAGGAAAGTATTTTGCATTCTTTAGATATACACAGGCAGCTTCGTTTTTACCTGGACAGGACCAAGATTTTCAGGAAATCGGACCAATTGTTTGTGGCTTATGCTTCTACCTCACAGGGGGGAGCAATCACCAAGCAGACTATTTCTAAGTGGATTGCCCACTGCATCAAGTTCTGTTACTCTCATCATGGTAAGCCTGTTCCTGTTAATGTCAGAACACATTCTACCAGAGCTACTGCCACTTCGGCAGCTTTTCTCAGTGGAGTTCCTACCAAGGAGATCATAGAAGCTGCAACTTGGAGTTCTGTGCATACTTTTTCTAAGCACTACAGTCTCCCTCTCTATTCTAAATCTAGGGCAGGTTTTGCCTCTGCAGTCCTGCAGGGTTTTGTGGCCACCCCTTCTGTTCCTTCTCCATCCACTCTTTCTTAGCTTTGGGATTCAACCCTACAGTAATGACTGTAACAGTCAACCACGAAGAACATAGTACAGTTGTGTACTCTTATCATAATGTAGATGTTCGAGTATGTTCACTGTTACAGTCTGGGTTGCCTTCCCTCCTGTCCCCTCTTTTGTTGTTCTTTGAGTTCTGTCTGTGTCTCCTTGACATTTCTTTTTTCTCCGAGGTATTTTTGCTGGTGATATTTGGGAATGTTCTGGTTTATGTTTGCTTATTCTTTTTGATTAAGCTTTTGGCCTTTATTTTTGGGCACCTCTCATCTGGGGCAAGAAAAACTGGAAAATGGCATTGGCTGAGGTCTTTATACCCCTGGCGCACTGATGTCAGGGCAGGAGCGACTTCAGCCAACGTCGGACCCAACTTTGGGACTCTGGCCGATCTAGGGCTGCTGCCAGCAGGAAGAACCCTACAGTAACAACTGTAACAGTGAACATACTCGAACATCTACATTTATGGTAAGAGTACACAACTGTACTTTATTCTTGGCTTGAAATAACTGTAGGGAGAAACCGGACCGTAGCAGTGGTTTTATCTGGCAATGTTGCAGTTGCTGGGGGGGGGGGGAGCTGCGATGATGCAGGTAGACCAAGTGCACTATGCAGACTTGTCTGGTAGGTATCCTTATTAAAAAGTATTATTCTTGGCTTGCAATAACTGAAGGGAGAAACCGTAGCAGTTGTGTGGGTTGCTGTGTTTGTGGAAGGTGGAGGTGTGACTTTGTGAGTGTGGTGCGAATGTTATGCATTATGAAATGGAGAAATTAAGAGTAAAATTTTGCTCAGTGAAGTCCCTAACAATTTCATCACTGCTTGATTCAGACATATGCATTCCCTTGTGTTTGTCAGTACTATGAGTGCATTGTTTTGGAGTGTGGTATCACTGCTACAGCTGCTGGTACTCTTTCAATAAAAGTATATGCTTCTCCAGGAGTCTGTTGCTGAGAGAATGAGAAACACACTACAAGTATACAACTAAGACAAACTACATAAAGCAATAGTAAAAAAGTACTAGTTCACATCAGAGGCTTGGGAGGTCATTGTTAAGAAACTGAGAATTGTTGTAAAATTTATCATTAAATACCATAAATTCAGGTTATGCTATAAGAGAATAACTATGTAAAGATAACCATGTCAGCAGCCAAAATGCATTACAAGTTGAATATTTTACTGTGCACATTTTAAAAAATGGATAGACTAGCCTAAACTCTGGACTGATGAGTTTGCTTTTTTTTTATTCTTGGGAATTGCTATTCAGAAGTGAAGAGACATATAAGGGAACAGTTTTAGTGGCACACCAGGCTATTTTTTTATTTCTATTGTCATGCAAAGCAGACTAAATAGTTGAATCTAGCAAAGCTGGAAATGTGAGAATGTAGCCCACTGAAGGAGAGGAGATGGGAGGAGTAACCTGGCCAGGAACTGAAACTTGCAAAACTGCTCCTTGTGAAAAGTCATTTTTATCTCAGTAATTTGTTGACACTTTTGCAAGTTTCTTTCAGTGAATGTGTAGTACATCAGTAGGAACAACATTTGTAAAACTCAGTGCATACCAGTCAATGACACATGAGCTGCAGACTCTCAAATTTGGTAGTTTTTTTCAGGAGTTCCACTGTAAGTGAATGGAAGTCTAGTCTGACAACAAATGGTAGGGCTATTTGTCCTCACAGTCTGCATTATAGGACAGATTTAGCTTTCCAAAGGAATCACCATGTCTGCCCCCATGAGGGCAGACAAGAGTAGAAACAAAATAAAATTAGGAATGAGTACTTATTTTGCTGAAGGCAGCTTTGGGAGGTGTAGTAAATCATGGCAAGATAAAAAATATATGTTTTCTTCATCATTTGCCCGTAGTGGTCCTTTAAAGGCACAATGGGCAAGCTGTTCAGTGAAAAATAAAGAGAAATTATGAGAAATGAACAAAAATACTAGCCTCCCTTGCCGCCTTAATACTTTAATGCATTTATTAGACCACTGTATAATTTAATTTTATATAAAGATAAGTAGTACACTTTTCTTTGGGGCTAAAAGTTAATATTTCTGAAAACATACAAGTTGTTTTTCATATCTTGGAGGAGAACGGAGATAAGAAAACAGACAGCAATTAGAATAAGTGGGAACACAGGCTGCGCTTAGGTTAAGTAATGATTGCAAGTACAGCTGTTGACTTCGGGAAATTGTTTCTATCTAGAGGGTTAAACTACATTTTCTGAAGATGTACATAGTTTTATTTGTTTGTTACAAGTTAACAGGGGATGGGGTGTTCTGAAAATGTATTTACTTTTTTGTTTGAGGGTTTTCATTAAAACAAAATGTCTTGAAAATGTACCACAGGTTCAAATGGAGATGAAAATAACTGTATAAAAGAGTAGCCTGATAAACATTATTGTTTGCATGTAATACAAAAGTTGGAAATACACATTCACATAAACTGTCATTATAACAGTTTGAAACAATAGTTGTTTGTTATAATGGCTATCTTATCCATACTATCTTGGAACATAAATGGCCTCTCAGGTATAGACAAAAAAGAAAGAGTATTGAATTATATTAAAAAATGCAGAGTTCACACACCAATGCTGCAGGAGACACATCTGCAAGGAAATGAGCATGTAGTTTTGACAAAGAAAGAATTTCAGAACGGATATTCAGAAGCTTATGAGGCAAAGGGTGCTGCGGTAGCTTTGTTGCCTCACAGTAAGACGCTGTCCTGTTCGATTCTCAGCTAAAGCGTCTTCTGTGTGGTGACATGCGTGAATGGGCGTACCTTCGTTGAAGGTTGTGCGTCAGGCCTGGCAAGTCGGTACGTTAAAATCTACTGCCAATAATTAGCAGACCAGAGTTCCGCTGTGGCGACCCCTAACCCCTAAAAGCCGAAAGATACAACAACATGAGGCAAAGGAAAAAGGGAGTAATTATACTAATTGCTAGAGGGGCTACAATAGTGACAGAAGAGGAAAAAATACAATAATGATATATTTCTGGTAATAAGGGGCTATTGGCAAGGGAAGGGGATTACAGTGGCTTGTATTTATATTCCATCAAAAACTGCTATTATGGAGCTTAAGAAATATTTGGGAGAAATAATCAGCTTTCAGCAGAAAATATTACTTATAGGTGGGGAATGGAACTTGATTTGCAACAATGAATACATATCATGGGGACCTAGAAGGGAAATATAACAAAACAGGGTAGGTTTCTGAAGACATTTATGCAAATATTTGATATGGAAGATGTGACTTCAGTAGTAGGAACTTGGACAGAATTTACATATTATTCCCCAAGGTACAACAACTGGGATAGACTAGACAGAAATTATATTTCACAGGAACATCTGCATTTACTTGAAAGCTTCCACACACATCCAATAACTATTTCAGATCACGCACCAATACAACTAAGAAAAAATGCAGGGTAATGAAGTAAAAATGAGACACCGGTGCTTTTCCACCTATATGTTAAAAAGAGAGGAATTTAAGGAACAGACAGAAATTATTTGAGAGTCAATAAGAAGGTAGAAATATCTTCAGGCGTTATAGTTAATGAGTGAGATAAAATGGAGTTTAAAAACATGGTAGAAATGAAAAAGAAAGCTGTACAATTAAGAAGTAACAGGAATTACTTAGAGGAGTTTACAAAGGTTAAAACCTTGCACAATAAGGGGAATCTTACAGAAAATGAGAGGTGCAAATACAGAGTACTAAAGGGGGAAAATAAGGAAGTATTATGATAGTATGCATAAGTTTAGAAAGATTGTTTTTAAGCAACTATTTCTGGATAATAACTCCAGAGCACAAAATCTTTTAGCACAATGACTTAGGCAACAGAAAGTAGAAAGGGTTGTTGCCAAATTTAGGGAGTGAATAACAAGAAAAATAACTAAAGACCCTGTACAGGTAACAGTGATATTTTAGAAATTTTATGACAATTTGTAAAAAGCAGACAAATGTGGAAATGCACAACTGGAAATATTTATGGAAGACTTAATTATGTCACGGTTAGAGTAGATGAGGGCTCAACAATTAACAGTCAAGATAAGAGGTGAATGAGATGTATAATAAATCTTCAGGAAAGTCTCCTGGAGCAGACAATATTACTGTGGAAGTCTGGAATTTAGGAGGGAAGAAAGTGATAAAGCTCTGAAAGATTTGGTTTAAGTGTTTTAAAAGGTGGGGGAGCACCAGCATGTTGGAAGAAAGCTGTGGTTCATAGGTAGGTACTAGGCTATCGGCCCTAGGGCCTATACAAGCCTAGTGCGCGTGTTATCTAGGATGGGAAAGACCCATCAGACCTAACTTTATACAGACCCATTTCAGTTTTTAAACCATGATTACAAAGTGTTTATGTCTACACTATATAAAAGAATAGCAAAGGTGTTTCCAAAATTTATTGACATTTACAGAACAAGTATGATCCAGAAAGAAGCAGAATGTCAGAAAATACCACTGCTACTGGTGTCACTTAATGCAGACAAAGCATTCAACAGAGTAAGCAGAGATTTTATGAGTAGCGCAATGGAAGCATTTGCATCCCCCTGATACAATAATAAGGTTAGGTAGGAGAAAATATGAAGACTTGAAAGCAAGAATTAAAATGGGAAGGTTCCTCTTTGATAAGCTGTGTATGAACAGAGAAACCAGGCAAGAGTGTCTTCTTCCCCCTTTGTTATTTGCTTTATACTTAGAGCCACTGACAAAGAAAATAAGGGACTCAGAATCACAAGGATATAATTGACATGGAAATCAAGAAAGGTGGGCTTTATTTGCAGACATTATTTTGTACCTGATAAATCCAGGAAAAGGACATTCCAGTGTTGTGGAACACTTCAAGACAATTTCAAGTCTTTTTCACATATAAAAATGAATGAAGACAAAACACAGGCTACAGCTGTAAATTATGTACCCATACAAGAATTGGTTCAGAAACATCCATATTTATGGGGATACGATAAGATGGAGTTTTTAGGAGTATGGATTAAAAAAGCTTCTGTTATGGCACCTAAGGATATACGAGCAGTGACTAAACAAAAGAGAATACAAAAACTGAGAAACTAGAAGCTCTTTTTTATGGATATGGACAGGAAGATACAAGCAATGAAAGTGTTTTCAGTCTCTTTAATTTTATATATGGGTCAGACATATTTTTGTCAACCTTGATAAGGGAGGACCTTCAACATATCCTGCAAACTACAGCTCCATTAGTATGACCAGTCTTACTTGCAAATCCATGGAAATTATCAACAAGGACACAGGAGACCTCCAGACACTAGATTAATCCCAGTTTGGTTATGTCAAAGGAAGGCCATGTTTACTGAATCTGGTAGATGAGGGGGAAATGGTGCATAATGCCTACTTAGACCTGGCTAAAGCATCTGATACAATACTCTACTTGAGCATCATCAATAAACTTAAGGAACTAGGTATAAACTCCTTTGTAACATGCTGGATTGCTAGCTGATGTATTGATAGGATCCAGGATGTTAGTCAGAATCAGTGAGACCACCTTCACAAAGAGGACGGTCGCCAGTGGAGTCCCTCAGGGCTCTGTGCTAGGCCAACTTCACTTTGGCATCTACTTCTCGGATGTCAAATCCAATGTCAAGGCCCTCTGGCTAACTAAGTTTGTAACTGATTGCAAACTAGGAATAGTCACTTAACCCCCCTAAGACAAAAATACCCTTTAGGAAGGTCTAACACACACACACACACATACACACACTTGGTGCCAAAGTGATGGCTTAAAATTCATTACCAAGAAATGCACTACAGTACCTTTTGGGAAGTCCACCACTCCTAGTTAACTATGTCATCAATAAAACACCCCAAAAGGTGATTCACTAGTTAGGAATCTAGAAACTCATGTAGACAGTAACCTTGCCTTTGACCAACATGTGTCTAAGGTAGTAAGAAAATCCTTTTATGTTGCACAACTTATAAGCAAGAGCATTGCATCTAGGTCCAGAGAGGTCATCATACCACTGTACTTGACCCTTATTAGATCCAGCACAGAGAATAATGCCCCTTCGGTAAGCACCTGACACATATAGCAACTGGGACCCCCACAAAGATTCCTTACAAAATGAATACAGGGAGTAAACACATTTTGCTGCTCTGATTGCCTCAAAGCCCTGTCTCTTTACTCCGTATCATAAAGATTTCTGAGAGGTGATCTTTGCCTGGTATACAAGGCATCTCTGGACCCTGTTTTGATGAACCTTTTGCGCATCTGCAAAAATATCATCAGAACTACTAGATTAAAAAAAACTAAATTTTACTGGCAACATAAATAGGACATTTTAGTAAGACAGATATGTTTCTCAGAGAATTTCCATTCTCTGGAACAAGTTCCCTATCCATGTGAAGCAGAGTTACTCCCTTTCCCTATTTAAGCATAACCTGAACCAATGCATGGGTAATTGGAAATTCACCCAAGTCTGGTGCTGATGTCTGTGATGGACCGAGGCAGTCAGTAAATTACCCCCTTTATAAATCAAATTTGTGGGTTACATTTGGGTTAAACGGCTAAGGCTTATATGGGCCCTAGTGATCATTAGCCTACCATACACATGATCCCATGAGAAGTTAATCCTTCTAACAGGACAGGTGGTTTAGGATTACCTGATTTGAAGGGACATTTTAGGGCTACACAGTTAAAGCTCAAATATATAACACAAGCAGAAGGTTATAAATCAAAAAAATAAAAAAAAAAGATGATGTTTGGATTGCAGACTACAGACTACGTTCCTTACCACGGACTGATATCAGAGTACAAAGAGATACGGATAGGAGAATCTTAAGTGAAAGATCTACTCCGGTGGATGAATCTGGAACAGAAGCTGCTGTTAAAAATAGGATAATTAGTAGGATACACAAAATAATGCATGATGACTATAAGAATCAATCGGAGGATGTCAGAAAAGGTTGGGAAGAGAGATTGGAAAAGCAATTTACAAGAGAACAATAGCAGGAAATATATATGGTTCCTAAGTATGCATCTAAGTCTGGAAGGTTTAGGATCTTTGCTTGGGATTCTTTGCATAGGCAGTTTTATACCCCCAGTAGACAAATACATTTTTCTCTGGTAGATAGCAAATGCTGGAGGTGTGATTGGAAAGAAATATGTAATTGGGATCAAGTGTTTTGGGAGTGTCATGAGTTGGCAAATTTAAAAAATTCCCTACAGAGTATGCTGTCAGAAATAATGGGTGAGCAAACGGCTGTAACTAAGGATATGATTTTTGAGCTGGGACTCAGGCTCTGATCTTAGACATAGATCATGGTCTTATTATGTTTAATTCTATTGGCTGCCAAAACGCAATTATTAGAAAATGGAAATTAAAGACTAAACCAACTGTATTTGAAGTACTGAATATTGTAAAAGAGATTAAAGAACTGTTAGAGGAATCTTTAGAAAAGGGAAGGAGCAAATTACATAGAAACAAAAATGAAATTCTGAGAACAATATATGTAGAATAATGTTCAGGAGGAGTGAGGTTCAAAGGAAGGCAGGAATCCAGCAATGCATGTAATGTTAGACTGATGTTAATTACAAAGAAAGGAAAAATACGTGATGTGTAATGAATGTAAATGGAAAAATGTTAATATGGTTTGTTTATTTTTCTGTTAATATATATTTGCCTGTATGTAAAGTGATAATTTAATAAAGGAGTCTAAGTCTTTTTGGGGGGTGATCTCTCTTTTTTCATTGTAATGTAGGGACTCTGGGCACAAAGGTTTGATTAAGGCTAACTGTCTGCTAGCAAGAAAGGTAAGGAAAGCCTGTACCAGCCTTTACTAGTCTTAAGAACCTTAATTAAGGGAGGGTGGCCAATCCACCTAGTGGCAGCTACTGAGTGGTGGTTGATGTTCTAGGATTGAACAGAGGGGACATCTGTTATTTAATGATGGCCAGTTAATTGTCACTTTTGAACTGACACCTCAACCCCATTAGTAAAAATGGGAAAAGGAGTTGTGGATGGATAAAAGGATACGTTTAGAAGCCCTGATGGGAATATCCCTAGGCTCTGATTTTTTAACAAAAAAAAATACAGAATGGATACTGCCCTCCACTTCTGTAGTAACTAAACAGTTCTCCAAACTGGATGCCTAGAGCCGAACATCTGGTTCAGCCACAATAACTGTGATTTTAGTCCAGGAGGACAAAAATATGATCAGCACTGGGGTCCAAGGGCAATGCCAGAAGCCTCAAATGAAGCAGGTATTGGAGCAGGAGGTGTGATATATGTATATGTGTATATATATATATATATATATATATATATATATATATATATATATATATATATATATATATACATATATATATATTATGTGTGTGTGTGTGCGCGCGTGTGTGTGTGTAAAATTCAAACACAGGAGCCACCAAAGCAAGTCAAAAATGCGAACAAACAAGCAAGCTGAAAAGCAGGAGTCACAATTTGTATAAAATCCACCGAGTTTATTGTACAAATGGTAAGCGCTTTCACAAATAAATTTGCTTTATCATACCTAACTGATCAGATGAGGTAATTTCCTTTTATACTCAGTTAAATTCAAACTAACTAATCATACTTTTACACATTTAAAAATATATATCACACAAATATATGCAAATGTGTAAGATAAAATTATAAAATATCCTCTAATTAACCTACAAAAATTTTAAAGGACATAATAAAAATACATAATAACACTAATAAGTCTGCATTATTTCCCAAGTCTCCTATTTCTCAGTTTTGCTGTAATAGCTATATGGTCATTTAGCCCCTTACCCAAATGGGCTCTTAGCCTAACAATCCATGTAAGTTCCTTTGTCTCGGTTCTATTAGATACATCTCCCAACCTCTCATCATCATATACTAGCTCTAACACTCGAAATCTAAACTGATGGCTGTCATCATTCTCAATAATGTGCTTGGCTAAGGCACTACACATATGCCCTCGCCTATAGCAATACATGTGGTCACAAATTTGTTTACGAAGGTGTCTATTCGTCTTCCCTATAGAAAAGGAAGAACAGGTAATACACTGGGCTAAACATACAAGATTTTTACTATTACAGTCAGCATTGATGTCATAAACATATAGTCTATTAGTATTGGGGTGCTTAAACTGTATACCTTCATGTATAGAGCTGCAGAAGTTACAGCTTCCGTATCTAGTGGTCCCCATACCCATACCAAGTCTCAATTCAATAACTTGCTTTTGGGATAGCATAACCTTCTTTTTAGATTCTTAGTATTTTTAAACAAAGTATAAGGTCTCTACCCCACTATTTGAACAATCTGATCATCTGTGCGTAGTATATTCCAATTTCGCTGTAAAATATTCTTAATCATAGCATGATCTCTAGTATAAGACAAAATAAAAGGTGTCCTATTCACCATATGGGTGGCTGTGTTGGGCTTGGAAAAATACGGCCTAGCCCTAGTTTTCCCTCATCTTGTGTACTTCTGCACCTTTATACATGAAGGTGTAGAGTTTAAGCACCCCAATGCTAATATAATATATATTTTTGACATCAATGCTGACTGTAATAGTAAAAATCTTGTATATTTAGCCCATTGTATTACCTGTTCTTCCTTTTATATAGGGAAGACGAACAGACGCCCTCGTGATCGTATTGCTATAGGCGAGGGCACACGTATAGTGCCTTAGCCAAGCACATTATTGAGAATGATGACAGCCATCAGTTTAGATTTTGAGTGTTAGAGTTAGTATACGATGATGAGAGGTTGGGAGATTTATCTAATGTGACTGATGAGTTCTTAAACCAAAATGACACACAGAAACTTTGTGAAGTGTCTAGGAAGTTTGAGGACTCCCTATGCCAGCTAAAGAGACTTCAATTACAGCGACAACATTTGGAGGCTTGTAATACTCTTAAAATCATTCCTCGGGGGCTTAGAGTACTTACAATGCCGACATATGAAGAATCTCAGCCAGAACTGCTGACTAAATGGCAGCAAATAAATCTTGAGACCAGTTTTGCCTACATGCGCCTGCTAAATGAACACTTTTTACCTGTTGAAGCACAGCTTACAAACGAGGTTGAGTTGTGCTATACCCAGGTGTGAGATTTGCTGGGCTCTGAAAATGCTGACTCCTACCTTAATGGTACGCTTGACAATGTCAAAATATATGAGTGTAAGCTCATCTTATTGAAAAAGCAAAAAATAGAGATAGATATACAAGATTTTGAATTGGGTCATGTATTCATGTGGCCACGGAGGACTGAGGTGAATACTGGGAACTCCGGACAACCATTGCATTCAGCTAGGCAAGGGCGTGGGATCTGAACTATTATTTCGTCATCGACTTCTACTTTATCTAAAACAGATGGCCAGTTAAGAATTGAGCGCACCGTTCCTATAGTAGGAACATCTGAGGAGGCGGATCATTCTGATGCTAATCAAGCATCTGGTGCAGGGGCACCGTTGGTTAGTTCGCCTGTCAGTCACAAACGTCTCAGTGTATGAGACACCTTCGGCTGATGGTGGATTTCTGCCGTTGACTGGTGTGGGTAACAATCTTGATGTTGGAAGGAAAACTGCAAACAGTTGTTTGGAGCCTGTCATTCGACCGAAGAGCAATGGGGCAAATATTCTGCAGCCTTTTTACCGCTCTCCATCAGATCCAAACGAAAGCAATCAATAGGGTCACCGGAGCAGCGTGGGCACCACAAGAGGAAGCAAGAGAACCCCAACACTTTCAACAATGGCAACACGATAAGAACAATGTGGGAGAAATGAGAGATGATTTGATTTGGAAAATCTCTAAAAGGTACATTTCTGAATTTGAACGCAACATTTTGAATAAAGGGTTGTCCTTTATTCCCACTACTTCTGCTAACGTTGCTGATACCTTAATTGATTTTAAGTTAGCATTGAGGAATGTGCAACTTAAATTAATGTTTAAAAATGAAGCATTGAATGATAAGGTTGACCTGGATAGGGGTATGTTGTTTAAAAAACCTAGTTTATACAGTCCACAATTCAATTCAACTTTAGACATGTTCTATAAAGTGTGCAAAGCTGAGTTCTATAATTATTTTGATAAACAACATAAATGTATGAAAAGAATGTCTGACAACCTCACTGAACATGAGCGATTTTCTCTTGGAGTGTTAGAACATGACACTAGTATTGTTATTAAACATGCAGACAAGGGGGGGCAGATTATTGTTATGGATAGTGTGTTTTATTATGATTCCATTCTTACCATGTTGGGTGATAGAGGTGTATTTCATGAAATTAATCTAAATGATGTTCATGAAATCACTATGAAAGTGACTAACATCTTGTTAGAATTTGTAACAGAGGGGATTATTACTAAAGATTTATTTAGTTATTTTATTGTTGAGAAACCATTGATACCAACTTTGCAAGGACTTCCTAAAGTCCATAAAGATTCTCAAAAACCTCCTTTTAGGCTGATAGTGGCCAGTGGGAGATGGCTTACTGAGCCACTTAGTATTTATATTGAGAAGCAATTAAGACCTGTACTTGAGCATCCTCCCTATATTTTACGTGACACTAAACAAATGCTTGAAGAGCTTTACATGTTTAGTAACGATGCAAAGAAAGATGCGAAAGGTATTTTATTGGCGACATATGATGTGACCTCATTTACCATTACCCCTAATAATATGGGAATTTTATAGTTAGGAGCTTTTTAACAAGATGTAGTGCATATACTAGGGAGCATATTGATTTATTATGTGAGTTATTAAATATTGTTTTGTGTAATAATGTGTTTATAGTCAATGAGAAATATTACCATCAGTTGTTGGGCGTAGCTATGGGCACTCCTTGTGCTAATAGCTACGCCAACATGGTGATGGCTGAATGGGAGACAAATAATTTGATTTCTCACCCTTTAGCGGAGAAACATCTAGTATTATATAGGAGGTTTGTGGATGACCTCTGTCTATTTTGGAAAGGTAGTAGACCTGTATTAGAGAGATTCGTTGAGCATCTGAACAGCAGTAGTGAGTTTTTGAGATTCACTGGTGAATGTTCTGAGACTCACATTCCTTTTCTGGATATCTTGATTAGTATTGATGAAAATGGCATTCTGCATACAGATAGACATGTAAAAGAATGTCATCGTCCGTCCTATTTACATAGGACTAGTATGCCTCCGACACATGTTTTTAATAACATTGTCAAGGGCCAAATTATGCAATGTTCGAGGCTAAATGACAGAGATAGTCATCTGCATGATGGGATTGAACACATTACATCTGATTTCGTTAATAGAGGTTATGATAGAAGTGAAGTCAATAATATATCTTGCGAAGTACACAAGATGAGGAAAACTAGGGCTAGGCCGTATTTGTCCGAGCCCAACACAGCCATCCATATGGTGAATAGGACAATGAATAGGACACCTTTTATTTTCTCCTATACTAGAGATCATGCTATGATTAGGAATATTTTACAACAAAACTGAAATATACTATGCACAGATGATCAGATTGTTCAAATAGTGGGGGAGAGACCTTATATTTCGTTTAAAAATACTAAGAATCTGAAAAGAAGGTTATGCTATCCCAAAAGCAAGATACATGAAATGAGACTTGGTATGGGTATGGGGACCACTAGATGTGGAAGCTGTAACTTCTGCACCTTTATACATGAAGGTACAGAGTTTAAGCACCCCAATACTAATAAAATATATATTTTTGACATCAATGCTGACTGTAATAGTAACATTTTTGTATATTTAGCCTAGCGTATTACCTGTTCTTCCTTTTATATAGGGAAGAGGAACAGACGCCTTTGTGAATGAATTCGCAATCACATGTATTGTTATAGGCAAGGGCATATGTATAGTGCCTTAGCCAAGCACATTACTGAGAATGATGACAGCCATCAGTTTAGATTTCGAGTGTTAGAGCTAGTATATGATGATGAGAGGTTGGGAGATGTTTCTAAAAGAACCGAGACAAAGGAACTTACATGGATCGTTAGGCTTAGAGCCCATTTGGGTAAGGGGCTAAATGACCATATAGCTATTACAGCAAAACTGAGAAATAGGAGACTTAGAAAATAATGCAGACTTATTAATGTTATTATGTATGTTTATTATGTCCTTTAAAATTTTTGTACGTTAATTAGAGGATATTTTATAATTTTATCTTACACATTTGCATATATTTGAGTGTTATATATTTTTAAATGTGTAAACATATGATTGATTAGTTTGAATTTAAATGAGTGTAAAAGGAAATGACCTTATCTGATCAGTTAGGTCTGATGAAGCAAATTTATTTGTGAAAACGATTACAATTTGTACAAGAAACTCAATGGATTTTATACAAATTGTGACTCCTGCTCTTCAGCTTGCTTGTTTGTTTGCATATATATATATATATATATATATATATATATACATATACATATATACATATACATATATACATATGTGTGTGTGTGTGTATATATATATATATATATATATATATATATATATGTGTATATATATATATATACATATGTGTGTGTGTGTGTGTATATATATATATATATATATATATATATATATATATATATATATATATATATATATGTATATATATATATATATATATATATATATATATATGGGTCTATATTACATGATAGAATGGTCAAATATTCGAACACGTAATAGTTGACCCGTAATAATCGAACTGCCACAATGGCGAACGGTTCAATGGAGTTCTCTGTACAGTGCGGAAATGGAAGTTTTCCATTGTCTGCACTGTATTGCAATCTCGGAGTTGGTATATTTAAGTAGCAAGGGGTGTGTGGGGTGCAGGGGAGCTTACCTCCCTGTGTAGAATGTTTAAATGGTTTGTTTGGGTGGGTTTTTCTTTTTTTCTTTTCCGTTCATCATTGTGGCAGTTTGATTATTACAGGTCAACTATTACATTATCGAATATTTGACCATTCTATCACATAATACAGACCCTATATATATATATATATATATATATCATACCGCCCAACCGTCCCGAATAACTCGGTTTTTACAGAGCTTTGGGGTCCAAATACTGGGGTGCCACAATTCCCGAGCGGCACCCCTCCATTTCCGACTTTTCCCAGCTTTAGTTTTTATTATATTTTTTATTTTCCCTCCGTGTTTTATGTTGAGCTGACGTCATCGCGTGCGCGATGACGTCAGCTCCGTCATGGCTATCAGCCTGTCGGAATTGAGCTTAAAGGCTCCAAGGGCACATTTCCGGTGATCTGCATCTGCGAGTGTGAGCGGTTTATTTAAACGAGTGCTCTGATGGTTCGTTAAGTAAGTGTTTTTATGCGGTCAGAAACACAGTAGTAACAATGCTCTGCTGAGTCATTTTGCCCTGTAACCGTGCATAATCTGCATTGTGTTTTTCTACTTTTCCCTTATTTCTCTATTGTAAGTTCATATTTGAGTAACAGGGAAAGAACAGTGAGAAATACTTTGCACACTTTATACTATTATTTCCCCCTATGACCTATGTGCTGTTTACCTGAAAGTGCTCCGGTGAGCGGGAAATACAACCTAACTATATTATCTAGTCATTCCTTGGATAACTGACTGTAATTGTTTTCTGGCTTCATGCCTTCATCAAACGAGCGCGCTTTGGAAGGAAGGAATGGAATTTCAAATTCTGGCAGATTTGGAAGTGTTTTCTGGCTTCATCAAATTAGTGTGCTTTGGAAGGAAGGAATAGGATTTCGCAGGTCAGAAAGAATTATTTCTAAATTCTGGCAGATTTTTTTTTTGTGTGTGT